>NC_084827.1:98303200-98603200 GCF_033115175.1 Lepus europaeus | reverse complement strand
CTCACTGTCTAAATCTGCCTGTCAAAAAAAAAAAAAAAAAGATAAAAATAACTGAGGTCAGCACTGTGGCACAGTGTGGTAAACTGCTACTTATGGTGCGGGCATCCCCTACTACAGTGCTGGTTTGAGTTCCGGCTGTTCTGTTTCCATTCCAGCTCCCTGCTAATGGGCCTGGGAAGGCAGCGAAGACAGCTCACATGGGAGAACTGGATGCAATTCCTGGCTCCTGGCTTCTATGTGGCCCAGGCCCAGCCACTGCAGTCATTTGAGGAGTGAACTGTGGACTGAAGATTTCTCTGTCTCTCTGTCTCTCTCTTTCTCTTTGTCACTCTTTCAAATAAATAATTCTTTAAAAATGTAAATAAACATAATTGAATGGAGAAATATATTTCTCTGTCTTTGCTCATACTTAAGAACTGATACCAATTTTAACCAAAAGAATGATGAAAAAAATAAGTAGAAGACAGAGGGAAACAGTAAATACATATATTAATCTTGCTTCATACAATAAAGTTCTTACATTTTTAAATGCTATTCGAAGAGGCAACTATGAAAAAAAAAATAGAAGGGGTGCATTTTATTCCCTTTTGGATGTGAGAGTAGTTAAAGTATACAACTTGTAAAACCTGAATCTATTCTGAATACTTTTTTATCCTCTTTTCTAACACGGATTTCAGAGAACGACTGAGGAATATGCTTTGTACTCAAAGAATTATCAAGAAAGATAACTGTCCAAGAGTGTCCCAACAGTTACTTTTCAGTCCGACTTCAGCCTTTGCAACAGAAAGTAAGACATGAATCACTGAGTCTATTTATTACAGCATTCTGCAGGTTAAAAGATAAGAAGTTTAAAAATTCCTTGGAAATAAGAAAGGGCTGATTTGCTGATGGGCTTTGGTGTTACCCCTTCCCAATTAAATTCAGGGCTATACTCTCATATTAATTGTCTTTGACATAAAACACACGTTATTGGAAATTGTTCTTATTGTAATGGTTGTTTTCATGTGATCAATATGAGCCTTTATCATTTTCTTCTCAAGACATATTCTTTTGAGTGAACAGCAAATTGTATGTTAGTAATACTTTTCTAGTGAGTGCAGGCATACATATTTGGTTCTGGGCATAAAAGAAGCAATAGTTATGTAAGTTGTGTGGGAGGTTAAGGGTGTGTGTGTTTATGTGTTAATGGGAAGAGGTGAGTTTTAAAAAATAGGTGTTGTGTGGTTCATGTTTTCTGTAGGTGGATGTAATGATCTAAGGAACGTTTTATGAAGTGTGATATGAGTATTAATAGTAATAATGAAACTAAGTTTTGAAATACACATTCTAAAATAGTATTCTATTTGGTTGCAGACAATACAGCCTACCAAGGTGTTAGTTACATATATAAGAACAATGTACCAAAGACTTCCTTTTTCAGCTGTTCCGTTACAGTCTTAGGACTTGGCTGAAGAATTGGTAGTAAAAGGAATGTGGGTCTTTCTCACTGAAGGGATGCGTTTGATAACTGCTACTTCTTGTGAGGCTGGATGCCCAGTGCCAGGGTGGCTTTCCCTCTTATGAAGAAAGCTGCTGTGTGTCACTTGCAGAACAAAGCCAAATGGACCTGGTGATGATTTTCTCTTTGTTCTTTTCTAAACATTTATCTTGGGATTCCTTCATCCCAGGATGGGAGGAAACATGTGAAGAATGGATAAAAGAGTGGGCACCGAGGGCTCCTACCAACAGATATGTGAAGTGTGATATTGCCATACAAGAAAGTAGCAAGAGAAACTCATTCCTGAAGGCTAATCTTTTTTTTTTTTTTTTTTTTTTTTGACAGGCAGAGTGGACAGTGAGAGACAGAGAGAAAGGTCTTTCTTTGCCGTTGGTTTACCCTACAATGGCCGCCGCGGCCAGCGCGCTGCAGCTAGCGCACCATGCTGATCCGAAGCCAGGAGCCAGGTGCTTCTCCTGGTCTCCCATGGGGTGCAGGGCCCAAGCACTTGGGCCATCCTCCACTGCACTCCCGGGCCATAGCAGAGAGCTGGCCTGAAAGAGGGGCACCGGGACAGAATCCGGCGCCCTGACTGGGACTAAAACCTGGTGTGCCGGCGCTGCTAGGCGGAGGATTGGCCTGTTGTGCCGGCCAAGGCTAATCTTAATGGTTGTCTGAAGACTAGTCATTATAGCCTTTTATTTCTTCATATGCTAATATCAGTTGTTTCCTACTTTTTTTTCTAAACATGGCCTATAAGATACTATTTCTGAAGGAGAATTATTCTGAGAACACACTGGTTAGTTACCATCAGTTGTTTTTGTTTTTTTGCTTTTGTTTTTCATTTTGAAAGGCAGAGTTACAGAGAGAGGGAGAGAGAGGGAGAGAGAGAGAGAGAGAGAGAGAGAGAGATCTTCCATCAGCTGGTTCACTCTCCAGATGACCAGAAAAGGCAGTACTATATTCCAGGTAGAATACAGGAGCCATGGGCTTCGTCCAGTTCTCTCTGGTGGGTGGCAGGGACCCAAGCACTTTGGCCATGCTCCACCACTTCCGCAGGAACATGAGCAGGGAGCTGGATTGGAAGTGGAGCAGCCAGGACATGAACTGGCGCTCATATGGGATGCAGGTATCACAGGCAGTGGCCTTACCTGCTATACCACAATGCAAGTCCCATACTGTCAGCTTTGAAATGCAACATTTTTACATACTTCTTGGGCGTGTGTTTTTCTAAATTTTCTAAGACAAAAAAAAGAATGTCCCTCAAACTTTCATACTTCATAATTTGTTATTTATTTAAGAGACAGAGTGCTACCATCCACTGGTTCACTCCCAAAATGCCTGCTATAGCCAGGGCTGGGCCTGGCTGAAACCAGGAGCCAGGAAAGTAATCCAGGTCTCCTATGTGGGTATCAGGGACCCAGCTGCTTCAGCCATCACTTGCTGCATACTGAAGTGTGCATTAGCAGGCAGCTGGAATCAGAAGCAAGGCCATACTGTGAACCCAGGCACTCTAATATGCAATGCAGCGCCCCAGCTGGCAGCTTAACTGTGAGATCAAATGCTCCCACAATCCCTCCTCCCCTGGCCACCCAATCCACCATTTAAATCTTAATCTTAAAGTACCACTAATTAGCTTCATCTCTGAATTTTTAAAACTGCACCATTACTCTGAAGAATATCAAAATAAAATTTCACAAGAAGTATATAATTTCATGTATTAATATAAGACATACCCTTCTATTTAAAAGACTATAATTAACATGAGCATTTAGTCTGACTAAGCAGATTGGCATTCAATGCAAACAGATGATATGAACTAGGTTTTAGCAAATTTAAACAAATCAGAGCATATTTTACAAAATGATAATAATAGCATTTAAGATTCACAGACTAATTTTAAGCTCTCTATATAGATAAAACTAAGGGATGTGTCATTCTTTTGTGGTGCTGAAAGAAAGGAAATAGGATTTTGTTTTCCCTTCAATAACTTGAAAATGTGATTTATTGATGGCTAAGGCTGTACTAGCTGGTATATTTTTATCTAAGCAGTTAATATTAAGGGTGCTAAAATTGAATTCCATGAATTTTGGTTCTTGGGTGCTTTATAAATTCACCTTTTTAAAAAAAGTTTGTGGCCTATTATATTTTAAGACAATTTTATTTCAGAAGGAGAGACACAGAGAGCTAAGACACAGAGAGAGAGAGAGAGAGAGAAAGAGAGAGAGAGAGACAGAAAGAGAAAGGGCCCTATCTGCTGGTTCATCCCCCAAAAGCCCACAACAGCCCTTGCTGGAACTAAAGCTGGGAGCCAGGAAATCAATCCAAGCCTTCCAAGTATGTGGCAGGAAACCCATTATTTCAGCCATCACCTGCTGCCCAAACCTGCATGAACAGGAAGCAGGAAGCAAGAGTCAAGGCTGGAAATGGAACCCAGGGACTCTGATATGGGATGAGAATGTCTTACCCACTGGGCCAAATGAGTGCCCAACTTCTTATATTATGGAAAACAATATCCACTAGATCTTGTAACAGAAAGGAGCTATTGCTATTTGTGAAACAGTGGAGGGTAAAAACAAGTGCACACATAATGCATACATGTACACACAATGAGAGGATATGCCAAAGTTCTGCCTTAGTCTCCTGGCACACTCACTAGGGTAAGGCAGCTACTATGGAAGTCTGACTTTCTGTGAAAAAGTTCAATTCGCTCATGCGGAAAGGCCATGAGAGAGAGAGAGAGATGCCAAACCAACACCAGCCACTCCAGCCTTCTCAGCCCAGCCACTAGGCATTCAAGTAAGAAAGCCCTCAGAAAACTCCAGCCACAGCGGCCATCTCACTGAAACCACAGGAAGATTTCAAGTAAGAACCACCCCGCTGAGACCATCTACCCTCAGAACCATGAGAAATAACCAGCTGTTGCTCTGAGCCACTGTATTAAGGTGGTATTTCTTGAGCAGCCACAGAGTAATGGAACAATTGTATTTACCCATGTAAAAAATTACATGAGATCTGTTAACAAAACCATGAAGGAAAAAAAAGAAGAAATATGAAACCTATTAGCTGAAAAGAATGAACCAACTTATATGAATCTTAACCAGGATTTGGTCTGTTTTATGGATTTGTTTTTTGAATCAGGAGACAGAGTTATGAGACTTTAAGACACATGTGAACAAGATGAGATACTTAATATTAAGAAACTACTGTTCAATAGTTTAAGTGTTGCTGTAATGTAAAGGAGAGTCCTTAACTTAAAAGATTTAGACTTAGGGGCCAGCGCTGTGAGATAGTAGGTTAAACATCCACCTGTGGTGCCAGCATCCCATATGTGCACCAGTTCAAGTTTCAGCTGCTACAGTTCCAATCCAGCTCCCTCTTAATGCACCCGGGAAAGCAGCTGAAGATGGCCCAAGTGTTTGGGCCCCTGCACCCATGTGGGAGACCAGAAAAAGCTCCTGGCTCCTGGCTTAGGTTCAGTCCAACTCTGGCCATTGCAGCAATTTAGGGAGTGAACCAGCAAATGGAAGACCTTTCTCTGTCTCCCCTCTCTCTGTCTGAAGTTGTGCCTCTCAAGTAAATAAATAAATCCGTATAAAAGAAAAACACACAGACTTAATATTCATAGATGTTAATGGTTGAAATGCTTGTTGGCAGGATGGGGAAAAAGGGAAAGAAAATTTGGTCATCAGTTTATAAGTACTGAAATTTCAAGTTCATTGTATTACTTTTCACTACTTTTGCATATGTTTGCATTATATCATAATAAATATGCATACAAAGATACTTCCAAAAGTTCATGGAAATGGAATAAAAGAAAAATTTATTTTGGCTCAAAAAACAGCTTGCTATCCATATACATGCAGGGTCTTCAAAAAGTTCATGGAAAATTGGTATATTGAAAAAACTGAATCTGAAAATTTTTTTTTCTTCTTTTTTTTGACAGGCAGAGTGGATAGTGAGAGAGAGACAGAGAGAAAGGTCTTCCTTTTTGCCGTTGGTTCACCCTCCAATGGCCACTGCGGCCGGCTCATCGCGCTGATCCGAAGCCAAGAGCCAGGTGCTTCTTCTGGTCTCCCATGCGGGTACAGGGCCCAAGCACTTGGGCCATCCTCCACTGCCTTCCCAGGCCACAGCAGAGAGCTGGCCTGGAAGAGGGGCAACTGGGATAGAATCCGGCGCCCTGACCGGGACTAGAACCCGGTGTGCCGGTGCCGCAAGGCGGAGGATTAGCCTGTTAAGCCACGGCGCCGGCCTGAAAATTCTTTTACACCAAAATAATTTTATCTTTTAATGTAATTTTCCTACAAACATTGTGAAGTACCCTTGTATACTTTGCTGAATTATTTGGCTTCTTTTTTCTTTTTTTTGAAAGTGACATTGCTGAGTTGACTATGATAACTTTTAAAAAAATTCAGAAATTGACAATCTGCTACACAAATATAATGCATTTTTACCAGTAAGCAACAGGCATTTGGTAAAATGTTCAGCATATAAGTTAGTGAACTCTCAAAAGTTGCAAGTTCAGATTTTATCTGTAATGCGTTTGACCCTAATGCCAAGTAGAATGGCTGGCAATTAGTAGAGATTCCAAAAATATTTTTTGGATGAATGAGCAAATTAGGGGGAAGCGTAAACACATTTTAAAATTATTTTTATTTTTAAGTGACACAATATTTGTACATTATTATAATGTACAGAATGATAATTCAATATGAGAATACACTATATATTGATAAAATCAGGCTGTTTATCATTTCCTCAAACACTTGACAATTTAATACAATAACTTCTGCCTTAGATCCTGTATCTTTTTTTAAAGGGGTCAACTGCAAGAGAATAGCAGAAGACAGCTTATTGTGAACCCCCCAGAACTATCTAATCAATCTATCCATGTATCCCACCAGTGGTGAAATTTTAGCTTTTACATGCACAGTACAACATGGATGACTGTTATCTCAGGATGCTATACCTGATCAAGTCTATTTCTGTGTGCTTTTGATTAAAAAAAAATAATTATATGAGAATGAAAGCCTGGAATTTAAAACATGCTGGTCAAGTGAGCAATAAACAATTGCAAAGGTTCCTGGGGGCCATTTTGCTCCTCTCATCATCAGGAAGCTAAAGCATATGTTGAGTGTTAGCCTGGGTGGACACAATGTGTCCTATTTATTCAAGGTTTCTTTTGAAGCCACAATTTATAAGTTTTGTTTCTTAGGGGTACATGTCAAACTTCATTTGGTATCCAGATACACTGAATGGCAAAAAGGCAGCATTTGGGGGCAAAAAAAAAATAAGCCTGCTATATGGGCAAAAATGTCAGTTTCATTTATGTTACTCAGAGAAAACAAGAAGATAAATACAATGGGAAAGCTGGCAACAGGAAATCTAGATAAAAATTACTAATGTTATTTAGAAGTAAAAAAATGCATATGGACAAGAGGAAATATTAAAGCACACGTGTCTAAAATCAATATCTAAGAGGTACATAATTTTAGAAGTTCTTTTTAAATGTTGTGGATTTTAATTCTTAAATTACAAAGATTATATTATATTACAAATATTAATTATATTACCTGGGGCATGTTCATATGAACAATCTTTCCCTCACCCTTTCTTCCTTAAGAATACTTGGCAGATTTATCTGGAATAATCCTCGAATCTTAAATTTATAAGGGGGAAGCTGAAGAACAGATGCTTCTCTTAAGAACATTTTCATGAAGTATAGATATTTGGTGGAGTTTAGATTGCTAATGAAATTGAACCAAATAAAGCAATCAATATTTGAAACACATGTTAGACTTATAAATGAATTTATACTTATTAGTTCAGTGAAAACTCAAAATAACCTGTAAGTTAGCTGACAGTTATAGATGTGTGGGACTCAAAAACACAATTCAGTTTGTAAACCAAAGTCATCTAGCTCCACCTTGCTTATTGTTTCAACTACATGACAATACTTTAGAAAGTAGCTTTCTAGTATGACTGTGATGCTTATAATTGTGACACAATTTGTTATGCCCTTTACAACATAATATTGCTGGCCGGCGCCGTGGCTCAACAGGCTAATCCTCCGCCTTGCGGCGCCGGCACCCGGGGTTCTAGTCCCAGTCAGGGCGCCGGATTCTGTCCCGGTTGCCCTTCTTCCAGGCCAGCTCTCTGCTGTGGCCAGGGAGTGCAGTGGAGGATGGCCCAAGTGCTTGGGCCCTGCACCCCATGGGAGACCAGGAGAAGCACCTGGCTCCTGCCTTCGAATCAGCGCAGTGCGCCGGCCGCAGCGGCCATTGGGGGGTGAATCAACGGAAAAGGAAGACCTTTCTCTCTGTCTCTCTTTCTCACTGTCCACTCTGCCTGTCAAAAAAAAAAACAAAAAAACAAAAAAAACATAATATTGCTAAGACTCATCTATGTTGTTGAGTTTGGTTATCATTCACTCAGAGACAGAGAGACAGATCTTCCTTTTCCGTTGATTCACCCCCCAATGGCCGCTGCGGCCGGTGCGCTGCGCTGATCCGAAGCCAGGAGCCAGGTGCTTCTCCTGGTCTCCCATGTGGGTGCAGGACCCAAGGACCTGGGCCATCTTCCACTGCACTCCCGGGCCACAGCAGAGAGCTGGACTGAAAGAGGAGCAAGAGGGACAGAACCGGCGCCCCGACCGGGACTAGAACCCAGTGTGCCGGCGCGCAGGTGGAGGATTAGCCTATTGAGCTGCGGTGCCAGCCAACATTCACTCACTTTCAATGACTTATTTTACTCCAGTATGCAAATATACCATAAATTATTTATTAATTTGTTTCTTAAAGACTATCTACATTATTTTCTCTTGGAAATTATACCCAATGCTTTAATAAACTTGGTTTTGTTATATATCCCCTGATGAACACGTTCAAGAGGTTCTCCGGATCATAGGCTTACTAATAGAATTACTAAATTACAGGTATATGTATGCTCAATTCTACCAGGCATATCCTATCAAAGTGCTTATATCAACTTATATAACACATCAGATAGTACTTTTACAAAGTTTGAAAACTATGCAATAGACTATATTCAAAAAATATATATGTACATGAAAAGATTTCAAAAAAGAAGAGAAAGAACCTTGCAAATGAAATTCAGATAACAGTTATTTCTAGGGAAGAGGCTGGAATGGGAAGCAATCTAACCATTTTGAGATCCACGGTACTGTACAAAACAAAATTTAAAACCACATGACTTCTGTCACATATAAAATAATACATATAATTCATATGTAAATTGTGAATCTTAGTCATAAAGATCCTCTACTCTAACCCAAACTACCTTGAAACCTAGACTACTACTAACACTTTGACTGATGGTTAGAAACCTTGGGAAATAGAATGTCATGGTTTACAATGAATTTGCATATTTTTTCTTTTTAAGCTAGAAATTAAAATAAAAGCAACAGACACAAGTTTCTAATGAATCATGCCAAATTGTGACAGTTTTGAAGTTCCCAATATCTCTTCTTATTCCACAGTTTGTTTTTAGCCTCCTCATTTAAAGCTCTCAGAGAAGGGACCCTGGAAAACAAAGGGATTTGGTAACCTCTCCTTTTCCAGAATTCTTCCTCTTCTTAAATACATCTATCTTGAAAACATTTACATTAGCCAATCATCAAAGGAATAACATAATTAAATATGAAGTGATGAAAAGCTACTAGCCTAGTGTCTCAAAAAGAAAGATTATTCCAAAAGTAAAATAAATGTCAGTATATATCCCCAAATATACATTTACTTATAAATACATACATGTATTATGGTACTTAAATGTTATACACATTTGAACCATCTACAAAAACAGACATTTACAAGGAATTTGATAAACATAGATCTAAGAAGCTGTAATGTGTCTTCCTACACCACAGTGGATAGTCTTTCAGACCCCATGAGGCTCACATGCTCCGCTTTGGAGTTTAGCGTCCCAATTTACAAGAAAAATTGCATTAAGAGGCAAGGAATGCACACTGCACAATGGTATCACTGTGAGGAGTCTTAAAAAGTTCACAGAAAATTCATGTTATCTTTTCAACTTTTTTTAATTTTAGTTAGCTTTTAATAGATTCAATGTGGCTTGTAGATACAATTCTAAGAACATAATATTCCTGTCCTCCCTCCATTCTTCTATCCCGCTCTCTCCCTCCTACCCACCTTCCTTCTCCCTTTCTCTCCGTCCTTTTCTTTTTTAGTTTTTCAGATAAGATATTTAAACTTATATTACAGTAAAAAGACTTAATATTTCACTGAATAAGAAGTTTAACAAGTAAAAAGCAAAAAGACTCTAGTTTAGTGGAAATACAAACAACAACTATAAATAATAATTGAATGGAAAAATGAACATTTCACTCATATACAGTAAATTTTAAAGCAACCAGAGATCATTGAAACTACAGTAGTATAACATTCTTAACCACTGGTTTGACAACGGTATAAAACAAAATTTTACAAAACTATATTTGCAGCAATACTGATACACACAGACATTTTTCTTTTTTTGGTTTTAAACTTTCTCTCCCACATTATTTTTTGTTTCCACAAACTTTCTGAGGTGACTTCATACTTCGTTTATATATCCACAAGGATCTATTTCTTTTACACTTCTATTAAGTCCTAATAATTAATGTGTCAGATTTAAAGTTGATAATACCCAATTAGTTCAAAACTATAAATAGTATAAATGAGGATGTTAGGGCACCATTTTTGGATTTGACATGTTTTGAGAACTCAATGAAAACATAATGTCAAAAAAATCACCTTTATAAGTACTGGGTAATTGATTATTATTTATTTTTTCTTTGGCTTTCAAAGCAAATAAAATTAATACCTTAAAAGACTTATCTTTAACCTAGGCTTTCTTTTATTAAGTGTACAAATGCGAGTGCATGCCTACAGGAGTAAGAGTTTGTTCCTAACAAAAGAGTCTGGATTCCACAATATGCCTTTTGCCAGAGGCATGGTTCCCCAAAGCATACAGCTAACTGCATCTCCTGCTGTACCTGTAACAATTTAATTGTATAAGTCAGCTTAGTCAAGCATCTCCAACTCATGACTGGGAGACATGAAATTCATTGTCATTATTGTCCCTGTCATTTCGGATCATTATATCCTGCTGCAGAATTCTTCTCACTTCAGTGCATTTTTACCTCCAGGAGCCAGGGATTATAGCTGAGGTTGGGGCGGGGGCAGGACCGTGAACCACATTTACCTCAGGGGAGGCAGAGATTAAATTGGCTTTGCTCTCTCACGAGCTAAATTCATCTATTTGTATGCTGTGAGTTTTAGGTTGGAATAAAAATGAATATTCTAGTGAAAACTGGGCTTTAATTCCCCCTTTGAAACATCGATGGAACCAACTTTTATTTACATTAGAAAAGCCAATGTAATTTCTCATAGGTTGCTATTTTCATATGTGCATAAAAAATACTTATGGACACCATCAGGTATGAAATACCAGACATCTCTCTCTGTCATTGTCTTGAGAATCAGAAAGGAAGAATTTAAAGCTATAATTTTGTTCTCTGGTTTCATTTTATAGAAGCTTAATGGGTATATTTAATGGTTTTAAATATTTAATGATTTATAATTATATCTCATTTTCTGTGCACTCGATTGGATGGCTGCAGTCCAACTAGAATAGCACCAAAGATCCACTCTGGGAACTGGAAGACTCAAGTGAAGTTGACAGAGGAAGACAAAATAAGTTCCTAAGGAAACTGGCAACCCCCTGCCCCTCACCTGCCCAGCAGCTGGTTCACATAATTTCATAGCCTGCCAAGTCAGCCAAGCATCTCAGGCCTTCAATACTTTTGCTTGTCAACTTGGGACAGTGGGCCTGGTCACCAACCTCCCTCCCTATCTGGGAAGCATCTAATTAGTAGTAATGGCCAAGGCCAGGGTCCAGTGGGGACGGGTGCGGGGTGCCAGGGGTCTCTACTAGGTTATGTCAAGGGCTGGAGAATAAACACTAGGTTATGTCTCAATCAAAAGCCCAGTAAGTTGACTGGATGTTTTCTTTCTCAGAATATAATTAGACAATGTAACTGGAGGAACAACCTTGTATGTTACTTCCTACCTCAAATTTGATGTCATGTGGATTTTACTGAGAAATTTGACATTCATTCTGCTTTTTAAAAGTTGGTGGATACTGCTCCTCATGTGTCAGTTGGCTTTTTCAGCAGCTAACAATAAGACATGACCCTACTTTTGCCATGCATAGAACAGCCACTATAATTAACACATCTAAAGAATTTATTCAATTACCCTTATGGAATTTTACGGAGAAATAGATTTGCCATAATCATATGCAATGGGCATTGGACTTTATTCAAGATGTACTGTGCCTGTGAGTAACTAAGATAAGATTTCTGACCTCTGTATATTTTGTGCTCCAGAGGGAACATCTGACAGTCCTACCATCTCTCTACATTAAAGGGATTTTAAAGGTTCATTTCAGCCCCTAGTCCAAGTTCACGGCAGTGTCTCGTCTCTACCGCATTTTCAAACCATTGTATTTTACTTTTTACTGGTACTAAAGGAACTACACAATGTATTACCAATAAGAGTGTCTAGTTAGTAAAATTACTAGCAGTATTTAAAATTCATTCAAATTTACTTATGTCACTTTTTCATTAGAATCAAGATTATCCTGAAATGGGATTTACACAATTTATTTTTTGTATTAATTTTAAAAGAGTTACTTTTATGTTAGGTAAATTTCATCTCATTAAAGTATTTTTAAGTAAAACAAAATAGTTATTTCACATAGCCTGAACACATTCTGAAACCATCTGAGTGACCTACTGCACGTCATTGTAGAGGAAACAGACAAAGGCAGGAAAGCAGACCTCCGAGACAAACCTGGGCAAGACGCTGCCTGCAGGTATCTAGTGGAGCAGCTGCCAACTGGTATCTTGTCTGGGGAAGGACGATGTCCTAAACTCTGCTTTCTGCAATTCTAGTCATAAACCTGTCCTATAAATCTGCCCCACGTATCTCTTTTATAAACATACTGGACCCACTGGCCATTGGAAATGTGGTCCTATGTCACATAGGCTGCAATTTAAACCCACCAATGGGGGCCAATACTGTGGCATAGTGGGTAAAGCCGCCACCTGCCATGCCGGCATCCATAAGGGTGCCGGTTTGAGTCCTGCCTGCTCCACTTCCAATCCAGCTCTCTGCTATGGCCTGGGAAAGCAGTAGAAATTGGTCCTAGTCTTTGGGACCCTGCACCCACGAAAGAAGCTTCTGGCTCCTGGCTTTGGATCAGCCCAGCCCTGGCTATTGTAGCCAATTGGAGAGTGAACCAGCTGATGTAAGACCTCTCTCTCTTTCTCCGCCTCTCCTTCTTCTCTGTGTAACTCTTTCAAATAAATAAATAAATTCTTTTAGGCCAGCACCACGGCTCACTTGGCTAATCCTCTGCCTGCAACGCTAGCACCCCGAGTTCTAGTCCCGGTTGGGGCACCAGATTCTGTCTGCAGAGGGCAGTGGAGGATGGCCCAAGTACTTGGGCCCTGCACCCGCATGGGAGACCGCTAGGAAGCACCTGGCTCCTGGCTTCGGATCGGCGCAGCGCACCGGCCGCAGCATGCCGGCCATAGCAGCAACTTGGGAGGTGAACCAACAAAAGGAAGACCTTTCTTTTTTTTTTTTTTTTTAAACTTTTATTTAATGAATATAAATTTCCAGTGTACAGCTTAGGGATTACAATGGCTTCCCCCTCCCATAACTTCCCTCCCACCCGCAACCCTCCCCTCTGCCGCTCCCTCTCCCCTTCCATTTGCATCAAGATTCATTTTTAATTCTCTTTATATACAGAAGATCAATTTAGTATAAAGATTTCAACAGTTTGCACCCACATAGAAACACAAAGTGAAACATACTGTTTGAGTACTAGTTATAGCATTAAATCACAATGTACAGCACATTAAGGACAGAGATCCCGCATGAGGAGCAAGTGCACAGTGGCTCCTGTTGTTGACCCAACACATTGACACTCTAGTTTATGGCGCCAGTAACCATCCTAGGCTGTTGTCATGAGTTGCCAAGGCTATGGAAGCCTTCCAAGTTTGCCGACTCTGATCGTATTTAGACAAGGTCATAAAAGACAGAGTGAGGATAGTAACCAATGATCCTAAGAGTGGCATTTACCAGGTTTGAACAATTATACAGCATTAAGTGGGGAAGAGGACCATCAGTACACACAGGTTGGGAGTAGAGCCATTGGTGGTAGAGTAGAGGTTATGATTACAAAGGAATGAGGCCCAAGTACGCTAGACAGGGTCTAGAACAAAGGACAGAGTCATTATTAGAGGAGCTAAGAAAGGTGCTGTCTAAGCTACAAGTAATTTTTCTGATTGAGAGGCAAATAGAACCTGATAGAAGGGGCTTGATAATAATCTGCTGGGCTTTAGGCCTTGTAAGTTAAGAGGCCCAGACCTATCTATCTCTTCACATGGGGTATATCCTAAGGGAGGTGTGAACCTCCTAGGGGAAGGCACTCTGTTGACTTTCATTACTTGGCTGGCCTGGGAGGAGAGCTGGCCAGGTAAAGGCAGGGGGCATCTCGAACAAGAAATTGACAGTTCTGCCTGCAATGTTGCTGACCCTACTTGACCATACCCTCAGCTGCAGTGGTCACTTTGGAAGCTGGGCTGAGTGAAGGGCTTTTCAGCTTAGAGCCAATAAGATCTGTGGCTCTGACCTGGGCATCCTTTGACTCCAGGGCAGGTCCATTTCCAGTGATTCAACTCTTGGCAGAGCTGCCAGGGCTCTTCACAAGCTGACGTCTGCTGAAGCCCAGGCTTACCACATTGAAAGCCACTGCAGTGGACTGGCCTGTTGGGTCTCCTTGAGGGCAGATCACTGTACAGATCAGCCATTAATAGGCCTGTCACCCATTGCTTCTGAGGCGGAGCTTTCTTTTCCTCCTGGTTTGTGTTAAAGCAGACCAGAGGATGCAAGTCAAGGGAGTGCCCAAGTCCCATCTCTAATCTTCGGTGGCCTGAACTACAAGTCTATAGTCACAGGCATGTTCTGTAGTTTTTCTAAGGTAGACAATGCCCATGAGGAAAATTATATTCTCACTTGAAAACTTTCTTTCCCTTTGGTCTGAAAGGGAGGTTTTTTCTACTTACTCTATACTTGGCTGATGGCGAAGTGAATCTAGCTATGAGATTATTATTTAAGTTCTTATTTTGGCTATGCTATTACAGAAAAATGTTAGCCATCTCTTTTATAAGGTCTAAAGATTAAATCGTGCGTCCTACAGATTCCCTCATAATAGAATTAGTTTCCTACCTTGAAGAGAATAGAGAAATAAAAGAACAAGTTGGGCTTAGAATAGAGAAATGAGGGAGCAAGTCCTAGATCGCTTGCTGACAATAGCAATATCACATGAATACTTAGCAAACCGTTTCAACCATTAGATAACAACTTAAGAAAACATTTACCAGAAGGTCCAAGGCCTTCTATAAATTTTAAGAATCATGTATTTGAAAACACCTCTTAAATATCTAACATGGTGTAGTTTGTTTAGCCAGTAAACTTAAGCACAACCATATAAAATGTTTTTAGTTTCTTTCTACCAACACGTTTAAAATATATGATACACAGATTCAGGTCACACAAATTAAAATGTATCTTTGATTGACTTTAGCAGCTTAAATTTATGGACAATCTTATCTATAAGCCATTTAAAATAAAACTCTTAATAAAATTTCCCCATGTGGACATACAATATGTACACACATATAACATAGCATAATAGACCAATATAGCAATTTTAATAATAGCTTTTAAAATCTTTAACTCTTTTTGTAGATTGCCAATTGATTTGAATTGCTTTTTATTTTTAGTAACCTCAGTTAACCATACTTTATCTCTGTTGGTACTGTTAATACATTATTGGCTTCATCTGTTTACAGAGCGATCCCAAAGTACTGAATACAATAAAAGTGGCTGGAAAAAGTCCATAGGAACCTATAGGAGGACAGCTAAACACAGAACCAACAACGCTTTAGTTTTATGAGCAGCACATCATATTTAACTATGGATGACAAAAGACTTTAAGTCGCCATGTTTAAAATTATAAACTCATCAACCAACAAGAGGCACTTGCTTACTTCACAGTATTTTTGAAAACACCTGTAGGATTTTACAAGTATTTAACCCTTTAGGCCTCTGGGGCTTTCTCATTAAGATAACTATCATGTCTAGTAACACAAGATCATTAGACTTTTTAATTCTCAAACATTTGTATTAATAGCATTTTCCATTATAGAAACTTAAAGTCTGGTACCACATCACATCTTGACAGTACTTCTAATATAATCCAAATAGACTGATTAGTTGGTTTCTCTATAAGATGCGAGACATAGGTCCTTTGATTTTTTTCAGTTGGGCCCAAACTAGAAAAACCAAATCTAAGATTTACTGAAAATTTTAGAGACCAGATTGTTTGAAACTTTGATTTTTTGAATGCCTGTCAAGAACGCCAAGAAGGCTCAAAAATCCAAAATATCTGGTTGAAATAAGATTCCTTAAAATCATGACATAACATAGACCAAATTTGATCATTGTTACAAGGTGATTATTCAAATCTTTGAAAATAAGCACATATTTAAATAACCCATAGCTCTGAATAAAAATTCAGCTGTTTTTGAACAATTAGAATTTAACAGACATCAAGAGAACATAATAGATTACTTTAACACATTGATTTAACAGAGCATCAGAGTTTAATTCTATGTCAAAGAGAAATTGAGCTTCCTGTGATCTTTTGCTGTGAGGTTTCCTTCCTTTACCTTCTTTCATATTGGTGACCATGTTTCTGTGTTTCTGTGTGTAAGACATCTTTAAGCATCTTTTGCAGGGCAGGATGAGTGGCAACAAATTCTTTCAGTTTCTGTTTGCTATGAAAAGTCTTAATTTCACCTTCATTCACAAATGAGAGCTTTGCAGGATATAGTATTCTGGGCTGGCAGTTTTTCTCTCTTAGTACCTGGGCTATGTCTCGCCATTCCCTTCTAGCTTGTAGGGTTTCTGATGAGAAGTCTGCTGTGAGTCTAATTGGAGATCCTCTAAGAGTAATCTGACGTTTCTCTCTTGCACATTTTAGGATCTTTTCTTTATGTTTCACTGTGGTGAGTTTGATTACAACATGTCGTGGTGAGGATCTCTTTGGGTCATGTTTATTAGGGGTTCTATAAGCTTCCTGTACTAAGATGCCTCTGTCCTTCTCCAAACCTGGGAAATTTTCTGCTAGTATCTCACTGAAAATGCCTTCTAATCCTTTCTCCCTCCCCATGCCTTCAGGAACTCCTAGAACCCGAATGTTGGGTTTTTTAATAGTATCCTGTAGATTCCTGACAATATTTTTTAGATTTCTAATTTCTTCTTCTTTTCTTTGGTTTGCCTGTTTCCTTTCCTGTTCTCTGTCTTCTAAGTCTGATATTCTCTCTTCTGCTTCGCCCATTCTGTTTTTAAGGCTCTCTAATGTGTTTGTCATTTGATCTATTGAATTCTTCATTTCATTATGATTTCTAATCACTATCACAGTTTCTTGTTCCACTAGTTGTTTCATTTCATTTTGAGTCCTCCTTAATATTTCATTTTCACGAGAGAGATTTTCTATCTTGTCCATTAAGGATTTCTGTAGTTCAAGAATTTGTTTTTGAGAACTTCTTAATGTTCTTATCAATTGTTTGAGATCTGCTTCTTGCATTTCTTCGATCTCATCATCTTCATAATCTTGAATTGGGGTGTCTTTTTCATTTGGGGGCGTCATAGTGTCTTCCTTGTTCTTGTTACCTCGGTTTTTGCGTTTGTTGTTTGGCATGTTGGAGATATCTGGTTTCTTCACTGTGGTGTTTTTTCTTGTTACACTATGGCTCTATATTAAGTGGACTGTCTGCTTTCAGTGGAGCCTTAGAGGCTTGAGATGAGTGTGGACTGAGAGCTGTGTTTGGTTCCTCAGGGTTGAGGGTGTGTCAAAGATGACACTCCCAGGTTAGGTGTGGTAAATCTCTCTTTCTTTTTTTGATTCAAAAGGGAAGTAATTCCGCACAGCTGAACGAAATTGGAGGTAGTTAGCAGGCAAATGATATACCCACAGGAGCCAGAGATCGGAAGCTCTTTCCCAAGGACCACACAGGGAATCTCTGCTGCCCTCAGTGTGGGCTCCAATTCTCCTGCAGTCTCCCACTGGGTTGCCAAGTTAGATGCCAATCTCCTGTTATTTCACCCCTCCCCCCAGAGTCAGGTTTTTCTGCTAGGCTCAGGGCCGGTGCAGACCTGAGGTCGCCCTGCTTATGACGTATGTCCAAAATGGCGCCTGCTTGTCTTGCTCGCCTTTGAGAGGTGAGCAGAGAGAAAGTTGTGTCCATATCGGTCACTTTTTTAATTTTTTTCCTCTCTCTCTTCTAGTTTGCCTGGTGAGCTTTTCCCCACGGAGTTTCAAGCCTCGTTCCCTCTAGCCTCCTCTTTCCGCTTGCCCGCTGGTGTCTCGGGCTATTGAGGTTCGGCTCACCTCGCGTTCCAGCGCTGGTGTGTTGAGTCTGCCGCTGGTGTCCCGAACTTGGGCTCCCACGCTCTCCACGCAGGTCCACTGTGAATCACTAGTTCCGGAAGAGTTTCCTCTGCTGTTTCATCCCCTACTCTTCCTTGACCCTGCAGTATCTCCACTTATATTAAACTGTCTCTCCCCCGGACTAATAGTGTGCTCCCTGCCTATTCCGCCATCTTGCTGCTCTCTCCGCAGAAGGAAGACCTTTCTCTCTGTCTCTCTCTCTCTCTCACTAACTCTGCCTGTGAAAAAAAATTGTTTTAAAGATTTATTTTATCTATTTGAAAGACAGAGTTACATAAAGAGGTAGAGCCAGAGAGAGAGAGAGAGAGAGAGAGAGAGAGGTCTTCTACCTGCTGGTTCACTCCCCAGATGGCCGCAACGGCCAGAACTAAGCCGATCTGAAGCCAGGAGCCAGGAGCCTCCTCCAGGTCTCCCACGCGGGTGTAGGAGCCCAAGTACTGGGGCCATCTTCCACTGCTCTCCCAGGCCATAGCAGAAAGCTGGATAGGAAGAAGTGAAGCAGCCAGGACTCGAACGGTTGTCCATATGGGATGCCAGCGCTGGAGGCTGGAGCTTTAACCCACTGAGTTAGAGTGCCAGCCTCAATAAATAAATCTTAAAAAAAAAAATAAATAAACCCACCAATGCTGTAATAGTTAAGGTATGATGCTGATTAACCTATAAATATTGTAAGAAACTTGGGTTTGATGCTCAGTTCTCAGAAAATGATTCCCACTGAGCCTGCTGGCATTAGTAAACTGCTTTCCATCCTCCACTGTCTCTGTTTGAATGGAGTTTTCCCACCCCAGCTTTCAGTAACATCATAATGCTAATTTATGAAGAGCAGCATTTTTGTTCTTGTTACAAAAGATGTATCTTATAAACGAGAATGCTTGTACTTGTGTTTGCAACAGTAAATGTCCCTGCAGTACTGCCTCCTCTCTGCAATATCCAGGTAGCAAGATGATAATTTCATTTTTCTGGTCAAATGGGATGGACACCTTCCTTTAACTAACCATACATTCACTTCACTGAATTCCTTTATCTAGATGCTAATCTCCATCTTAATTCTTTGGTGATATTGAATTCATCGCACTATTTTGGATAAAACAGGAGTTGCCTCTTCTGCGAATACAGTTATAACACCACAGAACCATACTAGCTCATGTTCTTGTTTTGCCTTACATCAAGTTTGACATAGTTGGGCCTGTATAATTTCAGAATAAGGCCAAAACCAAATTTATTTCAAGTGATTAGAATAAATTATTTTCACACCATTAGTACAAGAATTAAAATTTTAAAACCAATTTCCAAAGAGCAATTTGAAATTTTAAGTAATAACTTTGGAATCCTTCAATAATTGCTGCTAAACTCATAATTTTGCAAAGCACAACAAGTTAAAAGATCAATTCTAGATTAACGAAATTATTCTTCTTAATCCTAGTAGAATAATGTCTCTTCCACATTGTGTTACAGAGTTCTCTTGGTTTTTTTATGTAGAATCAATAAGAATCTATAAATTCATAACAATACCAAGAAAATATATGACAGGAAGTCACAAACTGAGATGTTCTTTTCACTAAATTCCTCTTTAGGAGATTCAGATACACACAAACTCACAAAATTAATTAGTGTCCAATACGCTACATGGTATAGAAGGTGGATTTGCGCAGGAAGGATTAGTAATAAGAGGCAAAGGCCACTACTATTTCGGTGTCAGGACAGGTGGGATGCTATTCACAGAATTCACAGAATGCCTTCTTACTCCTTCTGGACCACAAACCTCTTTCCTATAATCACCCAATAAACTACAATGAAGTAACATTAAGAGGCTGATGCAGAGAAAGTAAATTCACAGTTAAGGTTGTCCTTTAACATGTAGGCTCAATCAAGGGCACTGAGAAATTAGTTAAGTGGCCCCCCTGCAGTTTTCAGACGCTAGAAAGCACTGCAAACTGTTAATTTTCTAGCTTTTAATGTTTGTCCAGGACCCTTAAGATTTTTCTAACATTGTTGCTCATAGGGCATTTTCTTGAGTCTGGTCCCCCTTGCTCCCTCTGCACATACACATTTTGCATTTATAAATAATAGTCTGATAGACAGCTGAACTGATTCAGAAATGGAACACTGCAAAGAAGAAGAAGAAGAAGCAAAAGGCAGGAGTAGACTTGGCAACATCTCATACGATAAAGTATAAATATCAGTCTCCTGAAAACTAACAACAATAACAAAAACTTCTTCATGCTAAGATTTAGCAACCTAACACCAAATCAAGAAGAGCATATAATAGGGAGGAGGGCAACTGAGACACTGAACCTAATCCATCCTTTGTGTCACAAAATTTCTAAGCCTTCTCGAACATGTACAATTACTATCTGTGCCCAGCTACTTCCTTATAAATGGACATCCTTGAACTATTTTCCAATTCCATATACCCTTTAAAACTACTAGTAAAATTTCACAAATGACTTTGCTTGTTTTGTGTTGTGGTGTTTTGTAGTCCATCTAAGAACTATTATGTTTAGTTCCCTCAAACAAAAGTATACAAAATTATACTGTACATATATATTAAAAAAACTAACACTGAATGCAGTAAATTAGGTAATGTCACTGTTAGGACACATCTAACAACAATAAAATAAGCAATAAAACCTGAAGGTTTCCTTGAAAAGCTACAATGTTCACCTACCCTCATCATATAAATTATACATTCAAGAATTGTGTTCTATGCAAAATATAAACATGTCAATTTCAACCCAAGGGGCATTTTTCCTTAGGTTTATAACCCCTTGAAAATAGAGGTTTCATCTAGAAAACCTCACAGATCCTCAGCTGCTTTCACATTATAATATATTCATAAGGCAAGTAGTCACTGGCAAACATATAACAAATTAAATGGCATGAGAATGGGGTCCAAATTTATAAGCATGAGAAATGGACAAAACCTACCATAAGACACAGTGTAGAAAGCAAAGAAGTAAAGGTATACATAAAATCAGCAATATTAGAAACAAAACAGTATGGCTAGTTTTTTGGCCACTTTAAAGTGGTAAATCTGTGAGTGTGTAAGTGTGTATGTGTGTATCTACTACTATCATTAAAAGTAAGGATGAAAAACTATCTCATGATTACATTGCAAAAGTCAAAGTATGTTGCATGGGGTCAAATAAGATAGGAAAATATCTCATTTGAAAAAAAAAAGTCACCTACCGTCATAGTAGACAATTGCTCCTACTAATTTGTCTTTCTGGAGCATTGGGAAATGTTCAAGGGCTCTCGATTTGCTGAGGACATAACTGCTTTTCAAGCAACTACTTCCTGCAACCAGATCATATAGCTTGATTCCTACCCAGTAGTAAGGTAACTGCCACCACCTGCAGCATAAATACAAGGAAAGGTTTGTTTTGCAGCAGAGCATAATATTATAGAATGTCACCTTATATTACGAGATACTGTACATTTATATACAAAAGGCATACTTGGAAGTGGATGTGGACTGCAAAAACACAGGAGACCTTCATAACTGTTTATGACACAAATCTAGCTGAAGTATACATATGTCAATGACTCTGTGAACCTTCAATACTAATGCAGCAGTTCTCAAGCTGGCTGCATGTTAGACTTCTCCAGGGAACATTAAAAGTAAATACCAATGCTTGGGCCTCAAATGTCCAAATTGATTCAGTTAGGCTAGCACGAGAGTCTGGGTGACTGCAACGCGCACTTAGGGTTAGAAATAACTGGTTTGGGATAGCAGCTGGCACAGTGGTTAAGTCACTGCTTGGGATGCCTGCATCCCTTGCTGGAGAACTTAGTTCATTCCTGGCTACTCTACTTCTGATCCAGCTTCTGCTAATGTGTACCAAAGGAAGCTGCAGTGATGGTTCAAGTACTTGGGTCACTGGTTTTTTTTTTAGCTTTTATTTAATAAATACAAATTTCATAGTTACATTTTTAGGAATATAGCAGTTTTTCCCCCCATACCCACCTTCCCAACCCCACTTCCATCCCACCTCCTACTCCCTCTCCCATCCTATTCTTCATTAAGACTCATTTTTAAATAATCTTTATATACAGAAGACCAACTCTGTACTAAGTAAAGATTTCAACAGTTTGCACCCACACAGACAAAGTATAAAGTACTGTTTGAAGACAAGTTTTACCATTAATTCTCACAGTACAACTCATTAAGAACCGAGATCCTACATGGGGAGTAAGTGCACAGTGATTTCTGTTGTTGATTTAACAATAGACACTCCTATTTATGACATCAGTGATCACCCAAAGCTCTTAACAAGAGCTGCCAAGGCTTTAGAAGCCTTTTGAGTCCACAAATTCCATCAGTATTTAGACAGGATCATAAGCAAAGTGGAAATTCTCTCCTCCCTTCAGAGAAAAGTATCTCCTTCTTTGATGGCCCCTTCTTTCCACTGGGATCTCACTCACAGAGATCCTTCATGTGAATTTTTGCCACAGTGTCTTGGCTTTCCATGCCTGAAATGCTCTCATGGGCTTTTCAGCCACATCTGAATGCCTTAAGGGCTGATTTTGAGGTCAGAGTGCTGTTTAGGGCATTTGTCATTCTGAGTCTGCTGTGTGGCTTGCTTCCCATGTTGGATCATTCTCTCTTTTTTTAATTCTATCTATTGTTGTTTTTTGGGTTTTTTTAATAATATTTATTTATTTATTTGAAAGTCAGAGTTACACAGAGAAAAGGAGAGGCAGAGAGAGAGAGAGAGAGAGAGAAAGAGAGATCTTCCATCCACTGGTTCACTCCCCAGTTGAGAGAGAGAGAGAGAGAGAGAGAGAGGTCTTCCATCCACTGGTTCACTCCACAGTTGGCCATGACTGCTGGAGCTGCACCTATCCGAAGCCAGGAGCCAGGAGCTTCCTCTGGGTCTCCCACATGGCTGCAGGGGCCCAAGGACTTGGGCCATCTTCTACTGCTTTCCCAGGCCATAGCAGAGAGCTGGATCGGAAATTCAGCAGCCAGGACTTGAACTGGTGCCCATATGGTATGCCGTCATTGCAGGCAGCAACTTTACCCACTACGCCAAAGCGCCAGCCCCTCTATCTACTGTTATTACCAGACACTTAGTCTTATTTATGTGATCCCTTTGACACTTATTCTCATTTATGATCAGTTACACACTTGAAATGATCACTTTAACATGTAAGATGGCATTAGTATCACCCAGCTTAATGGAATTTGGAGTCCCATGGCAAGTTTATAGCTCTACCCTTAGGGTTAAGTCCATGGGAACATGTGATGGACTGTACATCTCTTCCCTCTCTTATTCCCACTCTTATTTTTCACTTGTATCTATTTTCAGTGGGTTACTGTTACCCACATGGAAGACCAGTACTAAGTTCTTGGCTCCTGGCTTTGGTCTCGCCCAGTTCGAACTGGTGCAGGCATTTGGAGGGTGAACTAGCAGAGTAATCTCTCTCTCTCTCTTCTTGGCTCCTGGCTTTGGTCTCGCCCAGTTCAAACTGGTGCAGGCATTTGGAGGGTGAACTAGCAGAGTAATCTCTCTGTCTCTCTCTCTCTCTCTCTGTCTTTCCAATAAAATGAAAATAAATTTTTAAAAAAAAAATCCTGGGTTCAAGAAGCAATCTATGACAAAACATCGACAAAACAATAAAATCAGTCTCTGGGCCCCCACAACATTCATGTGGCTAAGAGTTGCATGATCTACTTTTTAATATGATCTATATTTCAACTTAAGGCAGCTTCATAGATAACTCTAACATTATGAAAATTAAATTGTATAATTTGTAATCTAATGTCTCCTAACAAAATTTCAGTTTTGGTTAACTTAAGACACCTCAAACACCTGAAAGCTCTGGTTTCCCAGTTCATATGGGATTGGCTCAGACTTGTCATTTTACACTTTGGAAACAGCTCTTTTAGAGTCCTCAGTGCAAATGCAGTTCTTAATCTTTATCCTGTCAGAAACTGGAATAAAGAAACTATGAGTTACAAATGTAGAATATAACCTCCTCTCTGAGTTCAAGATCTGGTCCTTAGAAATGGACTGATACAGAATAATTTAAGAAAGCCACATTTAAATGCACCAAAGAAAATATGTGAAAAAGATTAAAGGTCAGGAACAATTAAATCCACATTGGGGGCCAGCTTTGTGGCACAGAGGGTGAAGCCACTGTCTGTGATGCCAGCATCCCATATGAGCACAGGTTCAAGTCCAGCTGCACCACTTCTGATCCTGCTCCCTGCTAATGTGACTGGGAAAGCAGCAGAGAATGACCCAAGTACTTGGGTTCCTGAACTCACATGGGAGACCTAGAAGCAGCTCCTGGCTCCTGGCTTTGGACCAGCCCAGCTCCAGCCATTGTGGCCATCTGGGGAGTGAACCAGCAGATGCAAGATCTCTGTCTCTCCCTCTCTCTCTGTAACTCTTCTTTTCAAATAAGTAAATAAATCTTAATAGAAGAGAAATACACATGAAAGCATTATTTCCATTAAAACTGTGTTGTTCTATTGACCTCATGCAAGCAAAGAGTATACAGGTGATATCAAAAGGCTTACTTGTAAATTGGAAGCATTATAGGTAATGGAGCTGATAAATGGGGAGCAATTTCTAGTAGGTTGGCACGCTCATAAAGGGCTTCTTTTACCATCCTATACTGAAAAGCAAAACAGAGAAAATTAGTTTGGCAGTAACAGATCATAATATTTTCAAATGGCAAATAGACACCCTGCCAACTGATTGATACACAGAAACCTTCTACCTCTGAGAGCGGATAGCTCTCTCCTAATCAAATTTCTAATAATACATCATGCTGTCAACCTCAAAGATTTTTTAGAAGCCTTAACTGTATTTGCATAGGAGAAAAACATGCTGTCAGAGTTCCCAGGTGTAAGAGATTTTCCTGACTTGAGTTACAAGATTATTGTAACCATTTATCTTGCATTCTCTGTATTGTCCTCCTTTCTCAGTTCTCCATAATATTTTCTCTGTGTAAGAGATAACACATTGTTCAAATCCATGCCAAAAGTTTCCTTCTTGCCTTCACTAAACCAAGCAAAGATAATGCTGAACAGTTGCCTGGCATTTTACAGATTACAAGAAAGCTTTTGCTTAACCCCTGTCCTCCTCACTGTGCCTTCCTAAGGAGCCAGTGTTACTAGTACAATACTAATTTTACAAATGAGAAAACTAAGGCCAGTAGATGTTGAATAAATAAGCCAGAGGCCATCACAAATTAGCTGATTTGAAACCCTATGCTATTTTCTTTGCATCCATCATGATGTTGAAGAGAACTGTTAAGAAAAGGGGACAGATTCAAAACTGACTTGTCAAGAGAAGAAAGGGGGACAGATTCAAAACTTGACAGTGTCAAGGCAGTGCTGCTATGTTTCTCATGTACAAAAAGCAGATAGGGAGTGCAGCTGATTTTTTTACCCCTCTGGGAAATGTCATCTTCCACACTGCCTTGGCAGTTTTCAAATGGTGGCAGACTGGACACAATAAAGTGTGACATAAGAAAAGCATGACTCAGATCATCTTTTCCTTGGGAGTATGTCAGTGACAATGTGAGCGAATGATTGCGGTTGCTGTTAAGAGGATCAACTTGGCACTCCCCTCGCATTACAACAGAGCTCCCCTGAAACTGCTTGGGAAGTGGCAATTTGGTGGCCATTGGCAAAAACCCAATCTCAATTGTTAAAAGGCAACATGTCCAAAAGCGATTTTGTAAATCTGCTACTTTGACATGCCCCTGTAGAAAAAGCCCCTGATTACCCATTAACGTAATACTGCAGACAAGAACTGACACACCTCTCCTGAAAGATATTCCAGCAGAACACACTAAACAGGTATTTCCAACAGGAAGAAATGTTAAAAGCTATTAAAAAAAAAAAAAGAAAGAAAGAAAGAAAAGAAACCCTGATTTAATTGGGTAGAAAGGCATAGTCACAATTTTTGTTTAACAACCAGCATACACAATTACCTGCTCAATATCCAACTTCATGATGGCCTTCTGAAGATATCTCACACCACCATGGATCAATTTAGTGCTTCTGCTGCTGGTCCCTGATGAGAAATCATCTCTTTCAACAAGGGCTGTTTTTAGTCCTGTGTAACCAGAAAACCAAATTAACTTCTTAAATTACACAATTTGTATGTAATTCATTAAAGGCACTTCTCCAGGGTACAGACAATCACAAGAAAAATTACTCCGAACATGGATAAATTTGTATTCAAAGTGCAGTACACTGTCTATATTATAATGAAGAGATTTTAGGCTCTTCCTGGGGGAAAAGTCAAACCAGGACTGGAAGCATATTAAACGGCGAATGAATCACAGCGAGATAATATCACAGTACAATTTCATGGCAGTAACATAGACTGGTGGGTTTAGAGGGTCGAGGGAGAGCCTGACACCTAGTTATCCTGGCAAGTTGGCTCAGTGTTGTCATGAAGCCTCTGGAACTCAAGTTCATCCCTCACTGCAGGAGCCCAGGTTCCTTCCAGCCCCTTATCTTTGACCTATTCTACCGCAGCACCAGTAAGACCAGATCTCCTGGGTGCTGACTTCTGTTAAGAAGCATATCTGGAGTGGTAGTACAATACGTATAAAATGGGGAAAGATATCCAAGGTGCCAGAACAGAGGACAAAAGAAGAAAATAGCTTTAGATATTGAGGTATTTAACATCGAATTTAAAACATTCAAACATGACAACAGTTTGGAATTTAAAAGAAGTACAAACCAGTACAAATGAACGCAGTGCAGAATATCCAAAAGCTAAATAAACAAGATATTCTTGACAAAGCAAGGCTGCAGCGATGTGGAACAACCAACCCACAAGCCGCATAAGGCCTGCGAGATCTTTTGGTCTGTCCCTGCTAAGGCAACCACAGACGTGCCTCCAAATTCAAGAAATCTATAGCAGGCTAACTTTTAAGCTGATAATTCTGTATGGCCTGTGAATAATGGCATAAATATCCAAAATGGCCTTTAGTAGAAAAAGGTCCCTCACCCTTGCGTCGGCAGAGGCTACTTCCAGAAGCCAGCCCTGCTCTCTTGACGTGAGGGTTGCTCCAAGTCTCGTAGGCATAAAACTATTTTTGCTTTATTTTGTTTTCCTGCAGCCAAGCCTCCTCAGGATTGGAGATGACCAGCAGTACCAATGGCTTGCTCTAAAGCCAAAACCTCAAAAGACCTGCAATGGTCACCTATATCAAACCATGTGGAACTTCCATGGCCTGGCACAGTCTTGGGGTTTGAGAGAATCTCATAGGATGCAGTTATAATAAGAATATGTATCTGGGGCAGTCCGAACTCACAAATCTCATACAGGAAAACATGGCCATACACTCAATTCAGAGTCATTCACTATATTTAATATCAAAGGGTCATTTTTATAACTTTTAACAGTTTAAATATCGCACCCAAATGTCATCATAAAACCAGGGCAATTCCCTTAACTCAAAAGGACAAAACATTTGGTAACTATGGAAAGAACAGTTGAGAATTTTGATTCCAGGTCAAAAATTGCTAATGCCCTAACTAACTAGCAAAATAACACAGAAATTACATGTATCAGAGACCCACGACATTGTTTCTAAGCATGTGTGCCAGAGAAAGAGTTGTACAATTCTCAACTATTAAAATCCTAGCAATGCTTAGTAAATTTAACACTGGATGTATTAAAGAGAAAGAAATATATTTTTATTTTTAGTATTTTTAAAATTTATGTTAGAATCAGAGACAGACAGAGTTCCCATTTGCTGGTTCACTTTTCAAATGCTGCCAATGGCTAAAGCTGGGCCAGGACCAGAATCAGGAGCCAGGAAAACAATGCAGGTTCCATGTGGGTAGCAGAACCTCAATTACTAAAGCCATTAGTGCTCCCTCCTAGGGTTTGGCAGGAAGCTGGAGTCAGGAACTAGAGCTGGGACTAGAACCAGGCGCTTGGATGTGAGACACAGATGTTTTAGAGATTAGGATAACCACCTGCTCCCAGGAACTATTTTTAAAAGAATGTTTTCAGCCAAAGTGCAGATGTTGGGAATAAATTAGTCATGGACCAGGCTGTCAGGTATGGGGTACTTCAAGAAGTTAATGGAAAACAGAATTAAAAGGTAAGTTTATTTTCAGGCAAAAAGATTTCAAAATTCACGTACATATTTTTATGATATACATTTTCCGTGAACTTTTTAAAGATTCCTCATATGCATGGATTGTCAAAAATGTTTTGCATCAAAATAAACTGACTGTTTAATTCTATCTTCCATTAACTTTTTGAAGTACTCTTGAAAACTCTAACTCAAAAATAGGCAAGTGAACAAAGTACAGCAGAGTTTTACAGGCGCCAAATTGGAAAATCCAGAGAACTTTCATCTTACTCCAGGTAAGCATAAACTCAAAATTAATTGTATATAATCAAAATTACATTTGCAAACAACTTTAGAAATTCATTGTCTCATTGAGCTGTATCACCTTTTCTTAATCTGTCCGACACAGACAATTCTCCTACCAGAACAAAAATAGACCTTTTTTCTTCAGTTGAAGATCAGACGAGGGAGTTGACTTTCAAATAGCATTTAAAAGACAGATTATTTAAAAGACAAGCATGTCTCTCTTTAAACCCTGGCATCACAGTCATGGCATCAAGATGCCCACACCCTGACAGGCAGGGAAGTAAGAAAGGGGATGAGCAGCCTCCCATCCATCCCACAGGTTCCTCACCTGGGCCTGCCATAGGTATCTACAGGCTGCAGTAGACAGAACTCCCAGATAGGCCCCAGAAACCCTTACTTCCCAGTATGTAGTCCCCTGTCCAAGAGTGTGGGCTGGAACTTTCTTCTAATGAGCAGAATACAGCAATTAATGTTTTAATCGCTTCTGTGATTAGGCTATGGAAAACTGGAAAGTGCACTCAATCTTGCTAGCACTCTTGCCCTCTCACTCATGTTGTGAGTTCAGGAACCAGATGGGGTTCCCAGGCATTAGGTAGTGGGGAACTGAGGCCTCAGTCTAACCAGAAGGAAGTGAATCCTGTCAAGGACCATGAGAGAGAGTAGGAATCACCAGGGCCTGTGAGATTCTGTGAGCCAGAGGATCCAGGTAGGGCTCAGGTAAGATTCCTTATCCACAGAAAACAGGTGATAATGTTATTGTTTTACCTGATAAATTCTGAGGGTAGTTTACTGGTGACACAATTTCCTGTGTGAAGAATAACTGCAACCAAGACGGGAGGTTTTAGGATGTGTCACTGGGAAAGACTGAGTCTATGTGCTCAGGAGGACTGGAGTGGAGAAGAGGGGTTATCATTGACCAAGACCACATTGAGGAAGATAATCAAGGGAGGCAAATGCTTGAAATGGCCCAATTTATTCAGGGACTGCTTGTCACACAGAGACTAAAGTGCAGGGTACACAAGAGACAGAACAAGAACTGAGCAAGGCAGATCACAAAGGGCTTCTCATCCACACTGGGGCAATTGGGTCCTGTCCTATGGGCCCTTGTTTCAGTATATGGACCTCTTCAAAGGGAAAATAACTGTAAACAGGGATATGGGTCCTGGACCAGTTTGAGAAACAGTCTCATTAGAAAGGACAAGATTTTTCATCAATAACACACAGCAGGAACATGGTACTGTACTCAAGGTATCTATTCCAAAGAAGCAGGGTGTACTTGTTAACTCTTTTAGCATTGTAAGAAAGGAACAAAATGTAAACTTTTTACAGAAATTCTCAGTTATTGTTTTGAGAGACACTATTATGCTGTCAGAAGAGCCACGAAAATGTTTTAAACTGATACATCTGATTAATGATCTACAACACTTCCCATTGTGGGGGTGAGGGGAGCTGCAGTTAGGAGACACACTAGAGGGTTGGTGCCACCTACCATGAATGGGGCAGTGAAGAATCCAGTGTCACAAAGCAGAAGATGGTGCTGGAGAGTGATACACAGCATCACAGGGCAGAAGCAGTATGAGCGGAGAATTTTATGGACTCTGTGATCAGGGTGGATTTTTTTTTTTTTTATTTCTTGCCAACTGATACAGAGAGAGGCAGGAAACTACCCTAAAAATTAGCAAGCCAGCTCAGGAGGCTCTTTCAGGTTATTTGAGAGCTAACAATTTAAAACTGGTGTTTTCCAGTAGCAGACACTGCAAAAGTTTTCCCACATACTGTTTGAGAAACTCTAGTGAATCCCAACAAAAGTTAAAAGTGCATCTCCATCAAAGCAGGCTGTTTTTCCTTTCCCATTATTTTCAGGGTCAGATCACCAAGCCACCCTACAGAAGGCACCCTACAGAGAGAAATGAGACTGCTCCTTTCAGAGCAAAACCACCAAAATTTTGTCTCCAAAGAAATAGCTAAATTGATACATTAATGCCCTATGTAACCTGAGTACTTCTAAAAGTTTTCTGAACCACAATAGGATAGTCTAAATAAAATATTTCACAATTTTATCTACTATAACAATCAAAAGATTCTCAATTTCTTGGTTTTTGTTGGATGGAAATGAGAGAAGTATGAAAGAAACATAAAATTGAGACATTATAAGAAGTTATAAATGCTTCTCACAACTTTCCTCATAAACAGATGAACGTACTGCAGTGACAGCAGTGGAATTTTAAAGAGCCTTTTGATGTTCTCATGTGGCACTGTAATCTGTCACTTATGCTCTCTCTCAAAAATCCCAACATTTTTCCTCCTCTCAAAACTTGCTGACCTGAGACTGTGAACTGATTTTTTTTGGTGCCTTAAGTATAAGATTAGGAAATGAGAAGGAGTTATTTTATTCTCCCAGAGTGAACAGTATCACGAAGTAGTATTCAGTGCTAGCCTTTTGTCTTCTGGGATAAAATAATTAAGTTTGAAGGTAATAAAAAAAAAAGTTCCATCTCTCTCTCTCTCTCTAGATAGATAGACAGACAGATAGATAGATAGATAGATATACCTCTCTGTAACTCTGCCTTTCAAATAAATAAATAAAACTTAAAAAAAAAAAAATGTTCCCGAGATGCAAGCGAATACTTGTTGCCAGGGACTTGAGGAGGCTGGGAGAAGACCTTCTATCAAGGTAGAAAGAGTGACCTCACTACACTCAGGAAGGAAAGGGCTGGCCTTGCTGTGCATGTAGGCTAATTCACTAAAGTAGCTCAAGGTCCTATGAGAAATAGGCTTTTGCTTTTTCTTTTGTTACTTTTTTATTGAAAGCAGTAAGTTCTATAACTACTGAGTTAGCCAGATTATTTAGAAGTGGTATTACTTGTTTTTATTATTGATTACTTCCCAACAATAGTAAAATACTAATATTTGGAGCTAAGTTACTTGAAATCCTTGTATAAGATTAGTTTCATCAGAAGACTATGGTAATTTGAAATCTATCTTTTACTTCTCTTCTTCCAACCTGTCTCTCAGCAAGTTAAATTATATCTTCTAGGTGGGGTGAGAGGTATTAACTAAACTCAGCTCTCCACAGCTCTGTCTTGCCTGACCTGTGAGAGAAGGTCTAGCTACATCCAACCAAACCAATTCCTGGATCAAGACAGTTGGATGAGTATAGGGGGATGATTACAATCTAAGGGGAGAAATGGTACGACATTTAACTTTCACAAGATGAAGTAGAACAGAAGTATATTTTAATACCCTTTACTGATTATCTTATTATGCATGAAAACATGCTCCATATAATAAATGCAGAGAAGCAAAGAGAACAAAATAAAACTCTCCTGTAATTACACCACTCAAAGATAACCACAGTTGACATTTGGGTGTTCAAATGTTCACATTTTCAATGCATGTATATATTCACATATGTACACTTTTACAAAAATAGAATCATATGGTATATTTAATTTAATTTTTTTTTCATTTAACACTGTTTATTGTAAACATTTCTCCACATCAGTAAATAAATGTGTGGATGGTATGACATTAAATATTTACAATGATTAATTTATTGCATTCCTTATTTTGGAACATTTGGATTATTTTATTTTTTCATTATTACAGATAGTACCACAAGATTATACTTGCATTTCAACTTCATGTATCTTTAATTATTTCATTAGAATAAATTTTAAGAAATGTCATCATTAAGGTATTCTTGAGTAGAAAGGAGAGAGTAACTGCTTCAAAATAACTATCAGAGGTACCAGGGTAATAATACACAAATCATAAAATTTAACACACTTTGCAATCAGTATCAAACTCACATATTCCATAAAGGAAAATGGTATTGTTTAAGAAACATTGAGATTATCTGTTTTGGGATGAGCACTGGGTTCACAATTTAGGATTTCAGATAGCTGTGGCCATTAATTAGAAAAAGGACTAACCCAAAGGCTGAACGTTTTATATTAAGGACCACTTTCTATTAAAAAAAATAATAATAACACCCCTGTAAAACTGTAAAGTAACCCTGACTTGTTAATCTTCATTATCAGGATTCCATGCCTTGGCCTGGTATTGTTTTAAAAGCAAATGTTAGCATTGTGCAGAATTATATACTATTAGATTGGCTGTTTAATGTTTATTTGTATGTTTATATTAGGAAACATAAATTATTAATAAAGATATGCTGTCAGGATATATCACTAACATTCCTAGTGTACATTAAGTACCCATGTGATTATGGAGTCACAAAACTGCATCAAGCTATAATATTTTGATAATAGAACTTGGTGAAATAAGATAATTGCTATTGTTGCTTTCTCTTTTTACTTTATTAATGTAAAAACAGCCTGTGTTCAAAGAGAAGGAAAATATCTAAACAACATGGGAGGCTGGAAAGAGAAAATAATACACTGCTGACCTTTCAGTTACAATGTGTTTCATCAAACTTTTATTGCTTATGAAAGTGCACAACCTGTGTATCTTTTTTGTTTAAAATCAAGTAAACTTAATACTTCCCAACTTGCTTTTTCAACTTACAGTGTAGCATAGCTATTTTCTCTGTATATATTTATACATTTGCCTCTTTGCAATAAATTACTACACCTTAATTTATTAGGTCAGACTCCAGTTTTTGCTATTATAAATATAGTTATCAATAACATTCTGATCAGTACGGCATTGTAAGCTCAGTTTTGAACTCTTTGTCTTCTCCAAACACAGAGAAAGTTTTATTTGTTTTTAAAGGACATGGTTGATTCAAAAATAAGACAAATGTACCAGAAATGTAGCAGAAATTCTGAGTAGACGTTTTAGGCTAAAAAGTTCTGTCTTGCTAGGCTCAGAGTTTAGAAACAGGCAAAGCAGCCAAGATTTGAGTGCAGGGTAAGAGGAAAACAACAGCCCATTGTGAGAAAGGTAAATGATGAAACTCCTCCTGTTAGACAAGGTTAATTAATAAGCTTTTCCTGACTACTGTCAGGGCCTGGGGACCATCTGCTAGGCCATGTGGCCTAGCCATCAACATCAGGGCCAATGCACCAGCTAGCCTAGCCGTTAGTGAGTATGGTCCCCAAAATCAACAAAGGGCAAATACTTGGTTTAGTTCTATAAAAAGTCCCTGATGAGACCTGAAGGAGGTAGTAACTCTATCTGTAGAGTTTGGGGTATGGAAACAGAGTGTGATACAAGACTGATCTAATATGAAGGACAGAAAGAAGGGAAAGGAATGTGGAATAAACTTAAGTATAAATGGATTAAATGCCTGTATTAGAAGATATAGGGGTAGGCACTAGGCACAGTTGTGAAGATATCTTGGATGTCTGCGTCCCCTATTAGAGTGCCTGGGTTTGAGTCCTGCCTCTGCTACTGATTCCAGATTCCTGATGATCACTCTGGGAAGCAGCAAGTGATGGTTCCAGTGGATGGGTCCCTGCCACCCGTGTGAGAGACTGAGATTGAGTTCCAGGCTCCCACTTTGGCCAGACTCTGTCTTGGCTATCGCAGGCCAGAGGATAGAAGATCTCTCTTGTTCTCTCTGTCTCTGTCCCTCTGACTTTCAAATAAAATGCACATAAATGAGTAAAAATTTTTAAAGAAAAGGTATGGTCTAGGCATGGGAGTTTGGTGTGGCAATTAAGTCGTCACTTGAGATGTCTATATCCTATCAGCATCCCTGGGTTTGAGCCCAGGCTCATATCTCAATTCCAGATTCCCACTGACTAACACTGGGGCTAACAGATGATGGTTCATGTACTTGAGTTGCTGGCACCCACATGAGAGACCCAGATTGAGTTCTAGGCCCCTAGCTTCAACCTTGTCCAACACTGGCTATTTCAGGCATTTAGGTACTGAACCAGCAGATGAAAAATCTCTGTCTCTATATCTCTTTCTCTGTCTCTCTACCTTTCAAATAAATTTTAAAATTTAAAAAAAGTAAAATCTATCAAGTATACAAGTAATGATAAAAATAAATAAAATCCATCTACATGTTGTCTATCACAGATACACCAAAACAAAGGGATTTAGTAAAGTGGGAAATAATTGAAATAAAGTTTGTGCTTTTGGTGTTATAAATGTTTTCCAAATTTTATATGTTCTTATTTTATATTTTGCCCCAGATAAATTTTAATTTCTATGAAATCAAATTCAGTAGGCTTTACCTTTACAGCTTTTTTGGTATAATGCTTAAAAACACATTTCCACCTTAAAAATACCTTAAAAACTATTACTTTCTTCTAACAATTTTATGATGTTTACTGTTAAAATCTTTGATCAACATGAATATGATAGAATATATACATGAGTATATATACATACACACACATATATGTATATACATGGGGAATGAACATTCTAACATCATTTGTTAAGTAAGAAATAATGACAGATTTGAAATGCTGGAACTATTGTATTCTAAACTTTGTGTATACACATATATTTCTCAATTGTTACTTTGTCCCACTGATCTGTTATTCATTTACCAAATTATTTAGGTACAGTTAGAAAACACTTTAATATCCCATAGGTCTCTACCTCCTTATGAGTTCTTCTTTAAAATTAATCTAGTAAATCTTACAGTTCTCTAGATAAGGGTCAGCACAATTTCTCAAGTATTCTTTGACCTCTACTGAAGGAAGTTGCTATTAATTAAAATTCTGTTAAATTTCCACATTACTTTTAAGGGAAATTTCATTAACAGTGTCCAGCAATCAGTAAACGTTCATCTTCTGTGATTCTATCTCTGAAAGTGGAGTGTTCTCCTGCCTTCATGGAGGATGAGTTGGGGAGAGGTCCTGAGGGTGTAGACCTGTAATTCTCAGAGTACACAGTCTCCATAGCTCTCCTTTTCTATATTTTTTTCTGCAATGCATAACTTCCTCCTTTTTCCTAACCTTTGTGTACAGAAAAAAAGTGTTACTGTTACCCTCCATTTATACGTAAGAATCTTTTTTTTTTTTTTTTTTTTTTTTTTTTGACAGGCAGAGTGGATAGTGAGAGAGAGAGAGAGAGAGACAGAGAGAAAGGTCTTCCTTTTTGCCGCTGGTTCACCCTCCAATGGCCGCTGCAGCCGGCGCATCTCGCTGATCCGAAGCCAAGAGCCAGGTGCTTCTCCTGGTCTCCCATGCGGGTGCAGGGCCCAAGGACTTGGGCCATCCTCCACTGCCTTCCCGGGCCACAGCAGAGAGCTGGACTGGAAGAGGGGCAACCAGGATAGAATCCGGCGCCCCAACCAGGACTAGAACCCGGTATGCCAGCGCCGGAAGGTGGAGGATTAGCCTGTTAAGCCACGGTGCCAGCCTAAGAATCTTGAAGCTATCTGTAAAGATGGACACTAAGCTAGGAAGCAATAAAGCAAGAGTTGATCCCAGTTCATACTAATGCCAAAACCTGTGCCTTAAACTTGCAGAAATGACACTGAGACTCCAGAGACTGCTAACTGGATACTATCTATAAAAGAAAAGGACCTTTTTATATATATTTTCAAACAAGAGAACTACAGTGAATGTTTCTCCAGCAAGATGCAGTATTCTCTGGAATTTGAACTGAAGCCACCAACGTAAGCTTTACAAATCAATTTTTAAACCAAAAATGTACTAGGTGATCCCAGATGCATACAGGTAAAGTCACATAAAAGAATGTTAATAACCTAAAGGAGACACCCTGGAGAACACCAAGGAAGTGAATACATTTATCAAATTCTCCTCATCCCAGTTTCCTTTGGGAGCAAAGTGCCCATGTTGGGATTCAGGGTTGTGCTTCTGTCCAGAATCTAGACACAGAGGTGTTAAACAGTGAGGCAATTTCTATTGATCCCAAAGACCTGCAGGAGAACGTGAGGAGAATTGTGTATATTAAATCTATAAAATAATATCCCCAAATGTAACCAATGAAAATTGATTCCCAAGAAAATATGGACAATGAGAATGCAAATAAATGTTTTCTATGAAGACCCCATGACTTTTTCTCTTCCCTCCACAGCCTTCATTTATACACTACCAAAATTGCACTTGGATTTAGTATTTTATCAAATAGCTTGTGCAAACATTTTTATACAAGCCCTCTAACATCTAGTGGTTCCCCCAAAACTTTGATGTCCTGAAAAATCTAATTATTGCTGGTAACTTTAAAAAGATCACAGTAATTTATTTTTGTCAAATGTGACTAAAGATTAATGGATACAATCAGGAATAATTTGGTAAAAACATATCAAATGCAGAGAAAGCAAAATTTGTTGTTAAGTGAAGCATCAAATATAATAAAAGAGCAAATTCCATGAATGAACAGCAACAATGCACAATTCATTAACCAAATGCCCATGATTATTTCACACTTCAGAAGGCCAGTGATATGGCCAGAAATTGTAGTAAAAGGATAAATATAGATTACCTTCAGCATTTCTTTATATATTTTAATTATAAACACTACCCCCAGAGAGCTACCAGTATAATGAAAGTAATAAAATGTAAGGTATGCCAACCCCTTTTAAAAATCATAATCCTATATACATATATTAAGACATTCAAATCTGTTTTGACACTCAATATGCCAAGAGACATCAAAGGTACACAATTTTCTTAGCTGTTACTATAAAATTACAAATCTGATCAGTATTCAGGCTCTAGAAACTCTTAACTACTCAAAATCATTAACATCTTCATCATCACTATCACTGCTTGGAATCACCTGCTAATGCGCTGGTTAATGCCCTGACCACTACTGAATGCCTTTCACTGTCCAAAGGAAAAAAGGATTTGTCCAATAAATATTAACAAACTGTAAGATCCTGCAGGGCAAGGCCACACTTTAATAGTCTGCATATTCTCAGAGCTGGCTCAGGACTTGACTCAAAAATACTAATTTTTCACAAAGATTTATTTATTTATTTGAAAGGCAGAGTTACAGAGAGAAGGAGATACAGAAAGAGAGAAGGGGTATCTTCCATCTGTTTGTTCACTCCCTAAATGGCCGCAAGGGCCAGGCTGAAGCCAGCAGCCACAAGCTTCATTTCCATTATTTATTCATATGTACTAGAGTTTCCCAAGCTGCAGTCCATATTTTATTGGAAGAGGTGTTTTTAGAGCTACATGGCCCCAAAATTACTATTTTTATACATTATTTCATTTTCTACCCTTGATTGACATACATGTGATATTAGCTGATATACAAATATTTGTACTTCATATAAACATATTTACTATGTGTTAGAAATGTAACTATAACATGACATCAATGAATTTGCAGGGATATAAAGTTTTCTTTTTACAACAATTCATGAAAGTGAAAACAAGTTATATTTACTTTAAAAATTGTGCAAGGCTGTTTTATTAGAGTTGTGAAGGAAGTTCCAAAGGATGGAATATTAGGAAACACAGACATGAGACTCCAGTAGCGCAAACTGCAGACTGTGTGTTTAAGCTGCCAAGAGGATGAAGCCTTCGTCTGTGTCACGCCCATGCACAGCAGCGCTTACCTCGAGTAACAGCATCTAGCGCACAGCCACTGCCTGTTGCTCCTCCTCCAACAACAAGGATATCAAATTCAGGTGTGTTTTGCAGAGTCAGTAGCTGAGCTTCTCTGGAAGGAGGCTCCCGGTTGACAGGTTCTGTAAAGCACTCGGCTGCTTCTACATACGCCAGGTTCACCTGAGATAAAAGTAGACCATTTTCAGTTGTTCATGTGGGACACCAATTCAGGAAATTTTATGATAGAACTCTACAGAGAGATTTGTAGTAGAGACAAGGAATATCAGAACTAGACCCCAAACCACAAGAGGTATTGAGATCTTACATGGGAAGAGATGTGGTGGGAGAGAGGCAGCAGTGATCTGTCACCCACTCCCCCACCGTCCCCTGTTTTGTGAGTGGCAACTATTTAGCCAGAGAACATCTAGTTTCAGATTCAACATCTCAACTTTTGGTTAAATATACAGCAAAGTTCAATTATTCCCAGACAACTTTATCTATAACTTGCCTTATCTAAGACAATTTACAGGGAAACATAAGGAAATATTTTTACCCAGTAGAAGTAACTCACTGAGATAACATTTAAAAGTACTGAAAGGAGGAGGGAAAAGTACTTTAATATCTTTCTGCAATTCTTTAAAAGTCTATGTTTCTCATTCCTGAATCCTCTGGCAATAAAAAAAAAAAAAGCAAAAAAAAAAAAAAAAGAATCCAGAGTTTAGAGTCCATGAGCTCACATAAGTACAACTAACAGAATCTGCTTGATAAGAGTAAATATCTAGTCTGATTTAACCAACTATAACAAATGGAAATATTTTCAAAGATTTATTTTAGAGGCTTCTTTATTATATATTTTAATATAAAATTCAAAAGTTTATTTACTTTGATTTTTGAAAACTTCAGTATGAATATAATAAAGCCAAGCATATTATCCTCCTAAAGAATAATGACCTTCTTTATGTCCAATTCTTTTATAGACTGTAACTTATCACCCTAAATAAAAAATGTATATCTTTAAAACAAAAGTAGTTGCCAGAAATTGGAGTCAGAATTCCAAAATACATGTATTTTCCCCCAAAATATTAATACAAAATGCATTCACTATACTGAACAGTGCTGGCCAATGTTGTTCTGTTATTAATCCATGAATAGAAGACTTCTATTTTCTTCTCTAAATCACAGCATCAGTACAATCCTTAATGCTGGTGTTTTCCCATTCTGCCATGAGGGCCACATATGAACTTCTAAACCACCAGGCTGAAGTTTATTTAAGAAGTAATCTTCGGCCGGCGCCGCGGCTCACTAGGCTAATCCTCCGCCTTGCGGCGCCGGCACACCGGGTTCTAGTCCCGGTCGGGGCACCGGATTCTGTCCCGGTTGCCCCTCTTCCAGGCCAGCTCTCTGCTGTGGCTAGGGAGTGCAGTGGAGGATGGCCCAAGTGCTTGGGTCCTGCACCCCATGGGAGACCAGGAGAAGCACCTGGCTCCTGCCATCGGAACAGCGTGGTGCGCCGGCCGCAGCGCGCTACCGCGGCGGCCATTGGAGGGTGAACCAACGGCAAAAGGAAGACCTTTCTCTCTCTCTCTCTCTCTCACTGTCCACTCTGCCTGTCAAAAAAAAAAAAAAAAAGAAGTAATCTTAGCTCTTACCAAAACATGATTCTGATCATTCAAGCAATTTTTAATTCATTTAAATGAAAGAAACTAATCTATTTCTTATAATTGGGTTTAATTACTAGTGGACGGGGCCGATCCTGTGGCGCAGCAGGTTAACGCCCTGGCCTGAAGTGCCGGAATCCTATATGGGTACCGGTTTGAGTCCCAGCTGCTCCACTTCCAATCCAGCTCTCTGCTGTGCCTGGGAAGGCAGTGAAGGATGGCCCAAGTCCTTGGGCCCCTGCACCCACGTTGGGGACCCAAAAGAAACTCCTAGCTCCTGGCTTCAGATCAGCGCAGCTCTGGCCATTGCGGCCAATTGGGGAGTGAACCATCAGACAGAAGACCTCTCTCTCTCTCTCTCTCTCTCTCTCTCTCTCTCTCTCTCTCTCTGCCTCTCTTCTCTGTGTAACTCTGACTTTCAAGTAAATAAATAAATCTTTTTTAAAAATTACTAGTGGACCAATTGGATTTTGATGAAAATAAATCTAGAAGCCATAGGGTGCATTGAAACAACCCTGGATTAGGGGCAGAAGGCTCTAGCTTGGATCTAAGCATCTTCTCTCTAAGCCCTGGGTGCTTCATTTATAAAAGGAGATGAAACCCTGGTGATGATTGTATCAATGCACCCCTAGGTTATCCTGGAACTGAATGGAATAATGAAAGACACTGGTAAACTACAAAGTACTGCCAGAGTTGTCATTGTTGTTGCTGTAACACAATTTAATTCTTTGGTAGCAAATAAGAAGGAGCTTTCCCAAAATATATTTCAAGTGTCACAAATATGAAAGGTTATAATCAGGCAGCATAATTTTTCAGGCTATTAACTCAGATTCCAAACTACAAAAGTGCTATTTGTCATATGATTCCTCCTAATTATCTGCTAATGACTACTTCCTCATGCTTACTTTTACACAGATTTAAGGCAACCACATGATTATAACAACTGGATGGTGTGCAGAACATAGCATCTTTCAGTTATGGTCTGCTTTGCATCACATAATGAGAACAAGAAAAAGAATACACACAGAGAGACATACACACACAGGGGTACTTCAAAAAGTTTGTGGAAAACAGAATTAAAAGCTAAGCCTATTTTGGTACAAAAAAAGTTTCAACTCCACGCATAGTTTTTTTCATAATATGCATTTCCTATGAACTTTCTGAAGACCTCATGTACACATGGATTTCAAAATATTTTTGCAAGAAAATAAATTTATCTTTTAATTCCATTTTCCAAGAACTTCAAAAATACATATATAACAAGTATACAGAAAGAGCAAATGCCAAAATAGAGGAGGGAAAAAAAGCGACCAGGCTATGACCATTCAGATGGGGAGGGACAGTCTTTCATTTGAGGGTTTCAATCGCGCCATGACAGATGGGTAGGACTTGGACATGAGAATGACAAGTGACTAAACTGCCAGAGCATTTTCACACATCAGAAGAATTGCTGACATTTTCTGCTTGGTAAGTTTTCTAGAAATACTTCAGAAATAAGTTTAAAGACCATACTATGATACAGTTCATTAGAACTTGGTAATACTAAAATCTCCCTGTTCTACACTCTGAAGATTAAACTCAACTGTTTGACTTTCTCCTTGGGCATCACTTATTGGTATAGGATACACCGTTTTTCCTATCTTGCTCTCTTGCCTCAACCTTCTCACTAGTATGTCCCAATGTATTCTGTCTTAAACAACCACAACAAAAGGGAATACCTCTTATGAGGCAGGCATTTAGAATAGTGGATAAGACACCCATATCTCACACTGGAGTGCCTGGGTTCAATTCCCAGCTCTGCAGCTGATTCTAGCTTCTTGATGCAGACCTGGAATGCAGCAGGGATGGCTCAAGGAATTGGGTTCCTGCCACCCATGTGAGAGACCTGGATTGCATCCTTGGCTCCTAGCTCTGGCCTCAGATCAGTCCTAGCCACTGCAGGCATTTGAGGAGTAACCAGCAAATGGAAGAGCTTGTATACTCTCTTTCTCTCTCTCTCTCTTTCCTTGCCTCTCTGCCTCTCAAATATATATATTTCTAACAACCATCCTAAAAATTCATGAAAGACTTGTGTGTATATGCATACTTTTTCTACTGCCTTACTCCTTACTATTACTCATTCTAATCTGGATTTTCACATACACAACCCAGCACCACCACCACCAAAACTGAACTGATGTCTACTATGCTACTAAGTCCAACAAGCACACAATTGACTGCTCACCCACTTTGGCATCTAGGGAACAGCACTCTTGTGCTTGTTCTAGCTCATTCACTCTCTTTCCACTGAAAAATTCCGAGCTTCCTTTGGTTGTTCCTCTACTGCCCAGCAAAAATTAGGCTCCAAGATTTCCCTCAGTCTGTCCTAGTCACTCTTCTCAGACCAATAAGAACTATCTCTCTCTCTTATATCTCATCTCATATATGCCATACTGTCCAATATCCTTGGTATCAGATTGACCTCTAACTTTGCTCCTCCATTTTGGAATTCAGATATTAAACTACCTAACTGGCACCACCACTTGGATGTTTCATATATGTCTCTCAAAATTAATCTCATGACTGCATCTCCTCAAACCATTTTCTCTGTTAGTATTCCTTATCTCAGGAGAAGTGCCACTGCACACACAGGTGCTTGTGCCAGAAATTTTGGGAGCATCCTCCACAGCTCCCTTTCTCTTAAATCTCACATTTGATCCATCTGATCAGTCACTCATCCCAATCACTAGATGTCCTATAAAATTCTCATATCTGGTCACTCCTTTATCATCACTGCCACCTTTCAAGCCAAGGTGTTCTCCCTCTCCCCTGCAGTAACGTGACATCCTCCCCAAGATCTACGCTCATTACACAGCCTCTTTCCCAGTCATTCTACATACTGAAGCTGCAGTAATCTCTGCAAAATCCAAATCATGTCATTCCCATGTAGAAAACCCTTCAAGAGCTTCCAGCTTAATTTCAGCTAAAGGTAAACAGATTTATTCTGGCTTCCAAAGCACTTTATATTCATTTCAAGTGTCTAATTTTTTAAAAGGACACTACCAAGTGCTGGCGAGGATGCAAGACACGTGCAGCTCTTTTAAACTGCTGATGGAAATGTAAGATGACAGAGCCATCTTAGAAAACAGTTTGACAGTACCTGACAAAGGTGGGTACATACTTAATCATACAACCCAGCAACTTCTTCCCAGATAATTACCCCAAAGAAATAAGAACCTGTGCTCACACAGAAATCTGTAGGCAAATATGTACGAGGCCTTTTTCAAAATTGCTGCAAACTGCAACAACTCAAATGTCCTTTACCTGGTGAATGACAAAACAGTGGTACCTTCATGCAATGATATAATGATCAGCAATCAAAAAGGACAAGCTACTGAAACACAAAACAAGCACTCTTCTAAACCAGAAGTTGGCAAATTATGGTTTTTAGCCAAATCTGGATTTCCTCAGTTTTTGTATCATTATGCTCCTAAAACTGTATATATGAAATACATGGGGCCAGAACTGTGGCATAGAAGATTGAGCCCCCGCCTGAGTGTTGGCATCCCATATGGGTGCCAGTTCGGGTCCTGGTTGCTCCACTTTTGATCCAGCTCCCTGCTGATGGCCTGGGAAAGCAGCAGAAGATAGCCCAATTTCTTGGGCCTCTGCATCCACATGAGAGACTCAGAAGAAACTCCTGGCTCCATTCTCCTGGCTTCAGATATGCCCAACTGCAGCCATTGCAGCCATTTGGGGAGTAGAGCAGAGATGGAAGACCTGTCTCTCTCTGTCTCTCCCTCTCTCTGTGACTCTGCCTCTCAAATAAATAAATAAATCTTTTTTAAAAACAGAGTTTATATAAATACATGAAATTTGTTGCCTTTATATGAGTATAAAAGTACATAAATAAAAGATAAATAGAAAATAAAAAATAAATAATTTTCCCATCAAAGGGAAAAAACAAGAAAACAGATCAGCGATTGCAAGGCTGTGGGGGTGGGTGTGGAAGGTTATTCTAAAGAGTGTAAGGGTGTAAAGGAATATGTAAGGATGATGAAAATGTTCTATGGCAGAGCCAGCATTGTGGTATAGTGGGTAAAGCCACCGCCTGCGATGTGCACATCCCATATGGACACCAAGTGGAGTCCCAGCTGCTCCACATCCAACCCAGCTCCCTGCTAATGTGCCTGGGAAAGCAGTGGAAGATGGCCCAAGTGGTTGGGCCCCTGCACCCACATGGAGATCTGGAAGAAGCTCTTGACTCCTGGCTTCAGCCTGGCCCATTCCTAGAAATTGCAACCATCTGGGGAGTGAATTGGTGGGTGGAAGAGCTCTCTCTTTCTCTCTCTCTCTGTCTCTGTCTTTCCCTCTGTGTGTCTCTGTATTTCCTTTTCAAATAAATAAATAAATCTTTAAAATGTTCTATGGCTAGATTGTAGTGGTAACTGATAATTACATTAATATATGACTTGTCAAATCTCACAGAAGTATATATTATAAAGGGCTAGTTTTACTGCATTGAAAATTATACCCCAAATTATACTTCAATAAACTTGACTTAGAAAACTAATAAGCCAGACACTGTTATAAGCATTTTGCTCTCCTCTACTCACTTAATCTTCACAATAGCCCTATGGGTTAAGTCTATTATGAGCTCCACTTTACAGAGGAAGTTAAGTAATTGAGACATAAAGAAGTTAAGTAATTGAACATAATTACACAGCTTGTACAAGGAAGAGCCAGGAATTGAACCAACACAGATTTGCAGCGAAGACCAAGTGTTACTCTACTGTATCATACTGACTCTACATTTAAGCTAAAAAAATTGAGCAGTATACTAAATAGTTATAAAAGGATAAAATATAACCAGTTGTCAAACACAGAAAGTAATGGGGGGGGGGAATGAGGAGGAGCAGCAGATTTGATGTGGATGGAGATTTTAACTGAATTGTGCCTCCAAAAAAATTCTCAAAGATACAGCATTATTGAGGATAATGTATTTAATTTATGACACTACTTTTAAAATAACATTTTATTTTTGTTTACTTTTGTCGTAAAAGCTGGAAAGTGTTGCAACTGAGAAGCTAAGCACCACGTTTATTTTAGAGGCAGTAAACACAGCCTAAGGCCTTACTTACAATTATGACAGAAGAAAGACTCATTTTGGTTTCATATGGCGTTGAGTCACAAAAACACATCTGCACACCACCTTCCTTAGAGTATGCTGATTGAGAAGAAATAGAGAAGAGAAAGGCAGCAAGGAATAAAACACTAGTAGTAAGTAATAGCACACTTTAAGACAAGAGGCCTTTCGGCTCCAGACCTTCCAGACCTATCCTTTCCTCACCTTCCTTCTTTCCAAGGCAGTTTGAGGAATCTGGGAGACAAGCTCCACTGAAGGACTGATATAGAAGCTGTGAGAGAAGTCATGGAATCGTATATGCCCTAAACCTGAGACCCAAATTCTCATGTGTCCCGAGGAGACACTTGACCCCCATCACTTGTACATAAATCAATATTTACTGGAGGCCCTTGAGGATTCTATAAACTATGGGACAACGGAAAAAGATAAACAGGCAATTGTAATACTGCTTACAAGTGGATTTAAGATACTGCAGAGACAACAAGAGCCACATTCCTGGAAATTGAAGCTAAATCAAGTCAAGAAAGATCAGTAGACATTAGCTGGGTGATGAAAACCAAAATAGCAAATGAGAATAGCATTGCTCAAATCAGAAGTCATAGTAGCATGTTTTTTCTGGCTGGCATACTACTCTCTTTAAAACTGAGTTATACATTCAATATTTTTAAATTGTTGTATTTCACGTAAAAACCAGGAGTTCTATCTGAGATAAATCTACTGTAATTAAGTAGAAGCTGCTGTCCTGGGCAGGGCTTATGTCCTGTTGTTAACCTAGGATTCCCACTCATTGACTTCACCCTTGTACTTTACAAGTCGGTCCCTTATCGGGACCTTTCCTAAAGGAAGGAACAGGTCCACCATTACCAGATCGAGGATCAACTACCCAATTCAGCCACTGCAGCCAGAAGGAAGAAGAGGCCAAGACACAAGGCAAATGCCTTTTGCCTAGCATAATTCCAACTACCACTTAACCACATCAATTCTTATGTACCTTGATGAATTGGGAGAATATCTAATTTTCAGTGTTATTTGATAGCATGCCTGACTGTATTTAACTGTCTTGGAAGTAGGTATTTTCTTTGGCTTGTAAACTAATACTTCCCTACAATTTAGAAAGATAATTCACCTAGTATTTTGATAGGAAACATAAATGTTTTGTGAAGACTCACATGAATATCTACACAAAATTGAAAACCAAGTTCATAATCTTTACATCCCAGAGAATATTCACCCTAAACAGGATTCAGAATGAGATCAGTATTACTATGTCTGTGCACCATTAGACTTGCAAATTAAAAAAAAAAAAAATTCTAGACATTTGCAACTTCGGGTGAGACCGAAAACAAGATCTAATAATTAGTGTCTATACCTGAAAGAAGTGCATATTTAAAGACCACAGGCAATTAACAACTAGGTTGTCCTGTAATTATGTACAGTAATAATTGGAGTATAATGTAGGGCTTCATGCAAATCACTTCAGACTGCAACTATCAGTCTCACTCTTCCATATTATGTGAGTCAATCAATAGCATCATTGCATTTAAGGAAAACTATTTTCTGTTTTGTTGTCACTGAAAGACTAACCACAATTGTATATTCCTGGAAGGTAAAACCATCTCCATATAGAGAGTCTTAAAACATTCTAGTAGCCTTCATTCACATCCTGAGTTAGTTTATGATTCTAAACTACTGGTGCTTTTTCCCATAAGTAAGTAATGTTTCTCAGTGTGAACACAGTCAGTGAGGGGTTCTCGTTGGTGAACTGGCATCTCCTTTGAGAACCAAAGGAAAACAAAGTGAGTCCATTCTTCTGGAGTAGCTGAGAACAGAGCTCTAGTTCTCCTTGAAGCTGCTGTCCAGCCATTAGGGGACTGGGATTTCTTCGAGAAAGCACAAAGAAGCTCTTCTACAGCCATCAGATATATAGCCTAACAATTAAATTATCCAACTTTTTATAGCTGAAAAACAGAACGGCTGATGGCAGTCAGTGAAACAGGAGTCCTAGGACATCTGCCTAACATGGAGCCAGCCACACTGGGCAGCTGACACCCAGGGTTCTATGAAACTGCACCGCTCCTTAAGAGTCTCCCTGAAGTGCACGTCTGGAAGCGGATCCAGAACAGAAAGTTCTTGACCCCATCCAGCCCTGCGAATAAAATGCTAACCCACTGAGCTGAATGACCAGAGCCAAGCTTTACAATCCACATAACCCTCAGTTACACTTTAACCTTATATTTAGTTTTAGTCAAATCTGTGACACATCTTTATTATTTCTCTATAGATTATTTCATCAAATACAATTTTCTAATTTGTACTTATCTCAGAAATTCTTCATTGAAAACCACAAATTACAAAGTAAATAAAGTAAAATTTAGATGCCCTAATTTCTACTTACAGCAACTATTTTCTTAATTTGCAGGACTACTAGAAGAAACTTTCTTAGCATAAGCATAAATTATCTATTAAACAGGAAGATGGGGAGAGGAGAAAGGGAAGCAAAAGGACTCTCCCCAAAGCATTTATAGAAAGTTTCCTCAGTCCCACAATATCCCTAAAAAGTTTCTTAAAGAGGCCTTAAAATGAATAAATAGTTGAAAATGAAATGCAAAGTCAAATCAAAATGAATGTCAATGTTGCTCAGTTAGCAACAGCCTAGCAGCTCACCAGCTGTCAACGCTAATCATAGCTCAGTCGTTGACTCACTGGCTGACCTATACAAGTACCGTTAACCTCACTGATTTTGTATGCCAGCAACAAAATAGCATCACAAACTCCTCGAAGGCCTGATGTGAGTTAGAACTGAAGATATTGCCATGGCCCCACTTTGGGGGCTAAGTGTTAAATAAAAACCAAAATTATAAGGAAGATGATAGGTTGCTCTTCAGAGAACATTTCCAGCTCAGTCTGCATAATTTTAGTGCTTTGATGAAACATGCCTCTGAAAACAGTTTAACCATAGAGTAGTTAAGAATAGTTTCAACTGGCCTTATCTAAAATACAGAGTATTCAGAATCCTTATCACATTTTAGATATCAGACACATTCCCAACAAATTTAGCTGTAGTTCTAGAAGAAAAATAGTTGTTCCAGGAATTTATGCACAAGGTTCAAAATAAAATGGGTAAATGAATGATAGGGCCTTTGGCATAAACCCTAACAATAAAACTATTAAAAAAATAACTCATTTGTCCACTAGGTGAGAAATTAAATTCAGGACACAAATGTAATGGCTGAATACCTCGCAAAAGCTTGTTCTCTTCTAACAGAGAATACTGCTGGATTGCAGATCCCAACCTCTTCTACAGGTGGATCTAAATGATCCAGTGGGACAGCAAAGCCTGGTGGTATGGCAGAGCCATTGGAATAAAGAGATCGAAATCCCTGAATAATTACAAGAACAGTCCTTTCACTTGCCCACATTGAACCATAATGTGAGTAACAAACCTTTACTATGATATGTCACTGAACTTTGCAGATTGTTTATTACATCAAATGCCCAATTAATACACAGCCATGAGATATGCCTAGCATTACAACTCATGATGTGTAGTTCCTCTACTTGGTAAGAAGGTATACATAGTTCTGAATATTCCCCTGATGAGTGAGTCCCCATCAATAACAGAAAAATTCATTCACACAGATACAGCTGCAAAAGGACAGATCATGAAATATATTCCCCCCAAAAATATGGTGAGAGACATTTCTATCTTCATATTTCACATAATGCTTATGCTAATGGCTCTTAAAGCAGGCAGGAAGAACTGAGAAACTTACTCCTCAAACACTAGTTCTTTCTCCACCTTCAAATACATTGGTGTCTAACATCATAGTCTCCAACTAAATGTCAAAATCAATAAAAATGATGGACACACTATATTATTAGTTACTACATTAAAAATGTATTCACAATAGTCAAAATATGCAAATAGCCTAACTTTCCATTAATACATGAATGGATGATGAACTATGGTATATACACACATACACGAGGAAATATTATTCAGCCTTTAAAAGGAAGGAAATTGTGCCATTTGTGACCACATAGATGGATCTGGAAGCTACTATGCTAAGCGAAGTAAACTAGACACAGAAAGACATGACCATACTTCTAAGTGGAATCCAAAACAGTCCAACTCCTAGAGGCAGAGTAAAATGCTGGTTTCCATGGTCTGGACAGGGGAATAGTAGTGGAGTGGGGGTAGTAGGGGCAGCAGTGGAATGATGTTTATCAAAGGGTACAAAGTTCCAGCTTTGTGCAAAGAAATAATTTTGGAAATTCAACAAAAATGAAGACTGTTTAGGAATATTTGTTTTTACAGCACTTCTACACTAAGGTTTTTTAAAAAGAAAAGCTGCTTATAAACATATGAAAAATGCCTCTGGAAATGGAAGATGACTTGCTCAGGAAGAACAAACAAGTCTGGTAGCCTGAATTGACTCACAATGTTAAAAGCAATCTGGAAAACACAAAGCAAATGTGTCACACGATAATTTCGGCTACATCAATGCTCAGAACAATTTATACTCACTTCAAACCCACAGATACTCCTTAGCTTAGGAACCAGAAGTATATTTCTAACGGAGGTTAAATTCTAAAAGGTGTTAGGGGTGTTAAAAGAAAACAAACTGTTGTTTTCAAAGACACCACTGAAAAGCTATGCTTAGGAGGTAATTTTTTTTTTTTTTTTTTTTTTTTTTTTTTTTGTGACAAGCAGAGTTAGACAGTGAGAGAGAGTGACAGAGAAAGGCCTTCCCTTGGTTCACCATTCCCCAAATGGCCGCTATGGCCGGCGCTGCGCCGATCCAAAGCCAGGTGCCAGGTGCTTCCTCCTAGTCTCCCATGCAGGTGCAGGGCCCAAAGACTTGGGCCATCCTCCCCTGCCTTCCTGGGCCACAGCAGAGAGCTGGACTGGAAGAGGAACAACCGGGACAGAACCGGCGCCCCAACTGGGACTAGAACCTAGGGTGCCGGCGCCACAGGCGGAGGATTAGCCTAGTGAGCCAGGCACCGGCTTAAATTGTTTCTTAACTGACATCATGGTCTAGATGCTGTGTTTATGATATCAATTTCCTTCGATGATTCTCATTCAAGCTTCAGCTTCCTCCACCCCCATAAGTGTTTCTGTCACATCATTAGCATAAGCAAAATTAATCCAACCAATAAGTCTAATTTTCTGTCGTTCTTATTATGCCTAACAAGGCTAGGTTTTGGAAGAATGTTTATATTCTGTATCAGAGATGGAAAAGAAGTATACAGACACTAAAGATCTGTTGTGGGTCACTGACTCATATATACTGATTGCCTTTGAGCTTGGTGGGGGAAAAAGTGGGAGAATAAAGTGATATGACCTTAACTTGCTGAAGAAATGAGAGTTCTGAAAGCTTCATACACTATGCACAATAATCGGTTCAGAAAACCTAGCCATATTTGCTTAACAGGCATATTTAGGAAGCTAATGTGATTTTGTTTAATAGATATTGGGGATCCACTAAATTCAATCTTAAAATATATTTTATTTTACTATAGTTGATCATTTTATCTTTTTTTTTCACCAATCTTGTTTTTTGTTACTGACTTAAAAACTTCTCAGTCATTAATACCCTTAATCAAGAAACAGTGCTTTATTAGAATCTTTTACAAGGGAGAAACTGAAATTACAAGTGCAAACAATGTTCTCAAAACCCCTGCAGATTTTAATCATCTATAAATCATTCTGCCTCTCATTAGCATACATATTTTTCCTCCTGGGTTTTGCTGACACTAAAAACAAAGTTAGCACACGTTTACCTGCACTCACCTAACACATCACTGTTACCATTTTGTGGGTTTTTTTTTTCCATCTTCCCTTAAGACACGTAACAGAGTGAGCTGTGGTATTCTGTAAACTATTCACAAGGACAGTGAGTTGCTGTCTCTTATAAAGTGAAATGGTATTTTGCAAAAATATGAATATCCAGTCATTAACAGCTATTATTTCATCACATGCTCAAAAACCACTGGCTTTGGAAAATAAATGAGTTTAACTGTATTCCATTTCAAGTAAAATTATACATGAAAATTCAAATTTATTTTAAAAGGTTTAGCATTGTTTTCTAACATTATTTGTTTTTGAAATGTTATATTACAGAATTCCAATAAATAGGACTGTACTACATACTAGTTTATCAAAAATATCACACTCATATAACTTAAGGAACATATTAGGGGTAGTGCTGTGGCAGCATCCATATGGGTGCCAGTTCAAGTCTGGGATTGCTCCACTTCCAATCCAGCTCCCTACTAATGTACTTTCCAATCCAGATCCTTACTAAAAGCAGCAGAGGACAGCCTAAGTGCTTGGATCCCTGCACCCACGTGGGAGACCCAGAAGAAGCTTCTGGCTCCTGGCTTCAATCTGGCCCAGTCTTGGCCTTTGTTGCCTCTTGTGGCCATTTGGGAAGTGAACCAGTGGATGGAAGATCTGTCTCTTCCTTTCTCTTTATAACTGCCTTTTCAAGAAAATAAATCAATCTTCTAAAAATAGGAAAATAAAGAGTAGGAAATTCCAGGAATGTATTACATAAAAGAGTTAAATCCAAGGTGGGGTTTCCCACCTTGCTCATCCTCAGGTCTGGAATCAAGAAGAGAAAACAGAAAGGCGTTTTGTATTCCTGTTTTTGAGCCATTCTATAATCTCAGACAAAGGATACAGCATTTGCTAATAATCTCAAAGTCTGAATAAGCTATCTCCAAATGCAAAGATCTTCAATGACAAGAGCAAACTTTCTTGCTAACTACAACCACACTTATCTGCATATCTGGGAATTCCATAATAGCTAACACTTTTTAAAATCTTCCAATGTTCCAGGAACTCTTCCTGACTTTGTCTTCCATAATCCCGAGAGAGAAGTATCACTTGTTATTCCCATTTTACAGATGGAGGAATATGTAGCCTACTGAATTTAAAAAATAGTCGTTGGCTATTGAAAAGTAAGGTTAGGTGCTAGATGTAGGCAGTCTGCCAAGACAGCAGCAAAGAACATACTGTATTGCTTATGAACAGAACAACAATCAGTGTGAAGCAATGAGAATCAACAATCAATGATAATCTCTCAATTCCCTGATTCTAATGAGATTTCTTCTCATACTGGAAAGGTTTTCATTTCCATACTCTGAAGCCCACTCCCTGCCCACGTGTGGTGCCGCAAAAAAGAAAAAAATATCTTCCACATCCGGGCTTGTGAAAGCTTTTAGTGGTTCTCAGGCTATACCTAAGAATTACCTCACAAAGTCCACCACAGCTTCAGGGGTGGAAGAAATAAACCCAGCATGTGTTATGTGAGAGGGCCCACCCTCAGACCCAAACAGGTCTTGGTTATAACAGCCATGCCACTGGGGTTAAAAAGCAGCCCACACCATCACATCAATGTTTCCAGTTAGGTCCTGGGAGATAAATAATAAATATTGAGTTAAAAACAAAGTTCCAAAAACTGTCCTTGGCCTGTAGTACCAAGAAATAAAGGCGAGAGCAGCTCCAGGTCAAATCTTTGTTCTCCCACTCTATTCTTGCTCCATTCTCTATGACCACCCCCATTCTTGCAAACTACTGGAGGAAGCTCGTGCAGCCTTGACGTTAATGCTATTCACTTCTTCTCCTCATAAGGGTTAACCTGCTCTGAAAGTACCTCAAGGCCCTCTTTCCTAACTTATATTCATCTCTCCGTGGACCTCGTTCTCCCACTCGGCTGGAATTAGGGAGGCTCGTCGGTGAAGCAGCCCTCCCTTTCAGTGGATGTTAGCCTGCAGAAGATGTTCTGTAAGTGCCCCATCTAAAAATTTGTTATTAAACCAACCCATACTAATAGTGAATCAAAGATACGTTGCACTTGAAAGTCTAGACATGACCACTGAGGTGTTTGCCTGCTACATCCTTGGAGGCATTTAACACAGCTGTAGGATGCTCATGTTCCACTACTCAGCCTCCCGTCCATTAACACACAGCTGGTCTGGGGAAAAGGAAAATGCAGATGTCATTGTGGAAACAGAGTCATCTACTTATAGCTGAGGGGGACAAAAGGAGGAGAGGCCGGCGCCGCGGCTCACTAGGCTAATCCTCTGCCTTGCGGCGCCGGCACACCGGGTTCTGTCCCGGTTGCTCCTCTTCCAGGCCAGCTCTCTGCTGTGGCCAGGGAGTGCAGTGGAGGATGGCCCAAGTCCTTGGGCCCTGCACCCCATGGGAGACCAGGATAAGTACCTGGCTCCTGCCATTGGATCAGCGCAGTGCACCGGCCGCAGCACGCCAGCCGCGGCAGCCATTGTAGGGTGAACCAACGGCAAAAGGAAGACCTTTCTCTCTGTCTCTCTCACTGTCCACTCTGCCTGTCAAAAAAAAAAAAGGAGGAGAAAAATGCAAGGACTGGGATTTAATCAGAGAGCACTCCTAGAAGGAGTCTGGAACATGGACATCATGTGTGGTCACAAAGCCCCTTCCCTGCAGGGGGACAAAAGAAGTCCACCAGCATTCATCTCCTTTCCCTCACTAGCTTTCTCTTTGGAATGCAAGTTTTAGGCTTCCCTAGCTCCAAAAGAAAAATAATAGTAAGACCCCACTCCTTAAGCTCTGAGGGCCTGTTATCCTGCCATTACTTCTACTTTTTTAAAAAAGATTTATTTATTTACTTGAAAGTCAGAGTTACACAGAGAGAAAAGGAGAGGAAAAGGAGAGGCAGAGAGAGAGGTCCTCCATCTGCTGGTTCACTCCCCAGTTGGCCGCAATGGCCAGAGCTGCGCCAATCTGAAGCCAGGAGCCAGGAGCTTCTTCCAGGTCTCCTACACGGGTGCAGGGGCCCAAGGACTTGGGTCATCTTCCACTGCTTTCTAAGGCCATAGCAGAGAGCTGGATCGAAAGAGGAGCAGCCAGGACGTGCACTGGCACCCATATGGGATGCCAGCACTACTGGCGGCAGCTTTAATCGCTATGCCACAGCACCAGCCCCCTACTGACCCACTTACCAAAAAAAAAAAAAAAAAAAAACCAGACTCTAGGTTTCACTTGGACCAACAGTTAGTACTACTCATCATTGATAAGCATAAGATAATGTATATGGCATGCATGAATGAAGAAAAGCCATACTTAGAGTCAAATGAGACATATAAATAACTGCTAACACCTCTAATCGCAACTGACACCCAGCAATGGCACTCTCCACAAAGGTCTGTATTTCCTGAAGTACTGTGGTTTTGATTCAAGCAACACAGTAAAGGTAACCAAAACCACATCTGATTTTATTTCATTGTGTTTTCTGTATAATTTTTAAAAGCATGTACAGTGATTTTCTTTCTTTTAGTTGCAAATAAAAATTTATCAATGCTTAGAATTCACTCATTTGTATTTAGGGTACAGGCCCTGCCTGTATTTTAAGAAGGAAGCTTTGTATTGAGAATACCAAATGAACACAAGCCAGGGAGCCAGGAGACAGAGAGTTTGGGAATGCAGCAAAACATGCCAGCACTTAAAGTCAACAGAAAAGCTTTGTAGGAAAGCAGTATCAAGGGTTTCAAGACCAACTTATTCTTTACAGAAGGGCAGCTTATCCACTGCAATTATCTTTAAAAATTAGAAAAAATTATAAAAACGCAGTAGGTAAATATACTTGTCAAACAAGCCAACACATCCTGCATCACTGGAGAACAATGAAGTATACCTAGTCACATTTAAGGCTTCTCCAAATAAAAATTGAGGAAATTAATGCATCTCAAGGGGGATATTTTTCTTGACAACTGAAGTCAAGAAAATTCTCCCTCTAGAATGGCTCTGATTGGCAGGTATTTTTCAAGAGAAGACAGCTGACTTAAGGGAGGCCTGTGGTCATTTTATGGCAATGGCTCAAACAGGGGCTTCTTCTCTCTCACTCATGCAACACAGTCGGATTTCGTATGCAACTCCTTGATTGAATATGCCTGTAGTAGTTATTTTCAACAGAACTTGTCAGTTTAAAATTATAAATGACTTCAAGCTGCTGGTATCTATTTCATTTGGCTATTAGGATGGTCAAGATGTCTAACTTAGGAAGCATAAAATGACAAAACATTCCAGGAATCAAAAGACCCTTACACTGCCTTGATTTTCCTGACTAAAATAGACCCCTAACTTGATTGTTTGGGACAATATCTTCAATTTATTCTATTCTGTGAGATGAATTATTAGATAGAAATCAAAGAAAAAAATAAACATGTAATAATACTCTAGGTACAAAGTTAAGCTATAAATGATAGAACATGCTTACTATGGTTAAAAGACATAAACCACATACAAATTTAGCAACAACTTATCATATTAGGTATGGTAACCTTTGGCACTGGCATTTTCCAATCGTTTCAGATAGCACTCATAAAGATGGCAGAAGTAACCCAATCCCTCAACACCATGCCCTAAACAGAAGTACACTCTGAAACAGCCTTAGCAGAAGCAACATGCTTATTATTTATTTATTTACTCGAGAGACAGAGAGAGCTCCCATGGACTGATTCACTCCACCAATGCCAGGAGGAGCTGGGGCCAAAGTCAGGAGCCAAGAACTCAATTGAGGTCACCCATGCAAGTAGCAGGAACCCAAATACTTGATCCATCACCACAGCCTCCCAGGATCTGCATTAGCAGGCAGCTAGAGTAAGGAAGCAGAGCAGGAATCAAATACAGGTACTCCAAAGTGGGATGAGGGTGTCTTAAACACTTGGCTAAATGCTCTCCCCAGAAGCATCATCTTTTCACACTTACTCTTAAGGAACGAATATAATCTTTAAAAATAAAAAGTGCATTTAGCATGACCAATGTATGGGAACAATTTCAATAACAAGTCAGTCAATTAATAATACCTGCAATATACACTCCTGGAGAAATTTGGATCTCATAGTTCAGAATGAAAAAGACAAACACAACTACATAACCTATTCCACATTGTCCAACTTTAGCAGAAGTCACATGAAAATGAGCTTTTTTTTTTTTAACCACAAGCCAGCACATTGATTTGTACCAATAAGTGTTTTTAAAGTGGAATTTTCCATTCAGGATGTGGGATTCTAACCTGGCCTCACCACCTAGTAACCTAAAGAAATAAAAGCAACAAGTACAAGAGAGTCCTTGACTGAAAGCTATACCCAAAAATGTTGAAAGTGAGCAGCTCATAGTTTGCTGAGTTGCAAATGGTTTATCATATTCTTTCACCTTAATCTTTTAAACAATAATGAAAAACCCAGCTGGTATCACAAAATGCCCTACAGATATGGGGAAGGGGGAACAAATGCCCTACAGATATGGGGAAGGGGGAACAAGAGAACACTAACCACTGAAGTGGTTAACAGCATTTCAAGCCTAAAAAGAACAAAACTTTTCAGCAAAATTATCTCCTGCATAAATTTTTACTATGGGAAGGCATTGTGAAATGCCAAGGGAAGAAGTGAAATGGAAATAAATGGAACAATTCAAATTATTTTTGAAAATTTTATACTAATCTCAATTTTATGGCACTCCTCCATTAAAGTTTTTAACTAATATAATACTACATAAGTAAATCACGTTTTAGAAATAAAACTAGGGTCCAAAGTTGGGCCTTTATTTTCCATTTCCTTCCTCTGCCACCTGCCTTCTAGTAAGACAAACTTTTGGCAGGAACACAGAAAGTATCCAAATACTTCAGCAAGACAAAGAAAGTCTAAGTGAACAAATGCTGGCACTCCTAAAGAAGCAATTTTCTAAACACCAAAAAGCTAGAACGGAGGCTAGATAATGCTTCCTGAAAAAGAAATTCCCTTTTTTAAAAGTGAAGCACACACAGTTCTCAGGGATCACTAAGGCAGTGTTCTGAGTATCTTTCATACCAAACTGACATGTCAACAACAGTGTCTAAACAAAATCACACATGCCCTCTACACAGTTCTGTGGCAGATTTCAGCCACAGAACTGAAATCATATATTGTATTATAATCAATACACGCATAGTTACTCACTTGCTTCCGTCTGTATTGAGCAAACTGAGAAAGTCCTAGAACTGTGGCAAGAGCCCCTCCTCCAACTAGAATAGTCCCTTTAACTGCCTTCTGAAATGCCATTTTTCAGCCTACAAAGGAAAACAAAAAGAAACAAAAAGAAGTTAATTGGAAAATTTTTTACCACACAAAAATACAATAATACAAAAAAGCTGTGTAGATTATGAAACTATGTTAAACTAGAAAAGGAGACATAAATGAAGGAAGTTACTAACATACCAACTTGTGTACCACAGTTCAAAAACAATAATGAAAATCTAGTCAAGGGAACCAATTATACAAAAGTTACTTTCAGATCCGACAGGAATTAAAGAAAGAAAATCAAATGAAGAGGCAACTGAAAATATTTAAACAGTATAAAGTCAAGAGAGCTGTGAACAGAAATGTCACTGTGTATTTGACAAAACTGCATGTTGTACTTGCAAATTTGTTCAACAGCAAAGCCCTCCACAAGGAGAACTGGTAGGTGTGGGTCACGGAATGTGCAAGAAGTGCCAGGCGTGCTTCAGGTCCTCTGGCAACTGTGGAATTCAAATTGTGCCACAACTCTGAGGAAGCTCTCTCTGGAGCCAAAAGCAACACACACACTTCTATTGCTAAAAAGTCCACACTCCAGAGGCTAAAAAGTTAAAAGACACCGTCCCTGGATCATTTCCAGAAGTAGCCAATTTAACCGGCTGAAATCCCCTTCATTGGGGGAGCTTCCAAAAAACAAACAGAAAAGAACTTTTCTTCTAGCTGGAGTTGCATGACCCCACAATTTCCAGAGGAAATCCTCTAGATTAAGTACTGTTTCATGCCCACTGTGTATTTCTACATAAAGTTCTGTATTGTCACAGCTCTTGGTTTTCTTTTCTTTCACTTGTTTTCCACTATTGAGCTGAATATGGAGCTTTTTTTTTTTTTAAGTTTTTTGAGGACTTAAAATTATTTTTCCATGTTTTCAGAAACAAAAACTGCATAAAGTGAAAATCTCACCAAAAACCCTCTAGTTAACTTTGAGTCTCCTAAATATAAAAAAAATTCAGAAAATTTTAAAAAACCACTGTGTGATCTAAAAAAAGACCTCTGACTTGAGCAATCTGATCTGCCTAAGACTTTCCATTCACAAAAGCAGCTGGCATTCCCACATCTTACAAGGAAGCCACTACCCTATTTTCCTGTATGGGTGAGGTCTGACTTGTCTGAACAGCACACCTTATAGTGTACTGATATCTCATAACTCAAGAATGCATTTATTATGAAAGCAGTTTTAAACTTAGGATACTGAAAAAATATAACAACTCAATGTAAATTATGATACAGTTGAACACTGGAGTCCATACTGGACAGATAGTATCTGTTACCATTATTCCAAGTTAATAAATTTCAGTACAGTTCTAACTATGGTTAAACAAAATCCATTTTGGAATACTATAAATTGTGTACTCAAGTTCACATTTCTTAAAATTTTATTTTTTTCTTTCATCTCATTCTTCCTCTCACATTCTTAAACTATAAGCCTCATTTTTTTAATAAGGTGATTACCAGGAAAATATTTCACATGCATACTCAGCTGCTGGAGGCATCTTTTATACTGCCTATTCTTTAATAACCATCTTCTCTTTCCAAAATGATGCAAGACATAGCAGTATGCTCGCTATGGACCTCCATTCATCATACAGCCAACATTAAGCAAAACTTTTACCCTAGGTTGCTTTGATAATAAAAACCCTGACTTAGTAGGCACCCATTTGTCATAACTCACCATCACCACTCAAGGCATTACCGTTAATGTTCACATGGGTGCCTATCACACAATGATGCAAAACCAAGCAGCCAGGGGAACAGGCCATTTTAAAGTGCACCAGGGTCTCGCTGACAGCTGGGGACAGAGAATAAAGTCCTAGCCCTATTTATCTAAACAATCCATGGCAGCTTGGTGGTCCACTAGAAGTGTTATGGGTGGTTGACTTTAGCTTACTATCATTGCTTCTGTCTTGTTGATAATGCCATTGATGACTTCACAAAGGATACCCCACATCAACTTGTCCAACTAAGGATGCTGAATATACCACAGTCAATGGAAAGGCCTCCACATCAGAGTAATTCATTCAGCCAGTTAAGTTTGGAACTAGTTTTCCCGAATGTGTGGGGTCTCTGTGTTTCCTGTCCATCCTATTATATTGTTCCCACTTGATCTGTCTCAGACCTAAACTTGCAAAAGGGAATATTTTCATGTGTTTGCCCAAGTAGCCACCAATACCAATGAAAAACTGTATTCACACACTATTTTGCAGAGTTACTCATAATCTTGATTATGACCAATAAAAAGTTTTACTTTCAATAATTTCACAGAATAACCTGTGTTTAAGAGATCATTAGTTCTATTGTGATCAAATCCTTCCAAAAGATCATCCAGCTAATACACCACTCTTATCATAATTAAAAAACAAAAACACAGAATCAGTCAACTTCTCCTAGCTCTCCTGAGATCATCATTATTATTGCTTTATTATTATTATGAATGTTACAATGACAAGTCATTTACTGAGTACCTGCTAGGTAAAATAGCAGTGAGCTTTTAATTTTTCATACCATTTTATCCTCACAACACCCAATTTCACAGAAGACACAATTGTGATTCACAAGAAGTAGAAGATTTGGCCAAAATCACTCCCACTAAGTGAGAAAACCATGAGTGAGTTTAGGCTCTTAACCCTTTGTGGTTCTGCCCTGTTGTAGGTCTTAAAAGGCAATTTCTCATCAACTATTACCCACCTTGTGCTGTCATTTCCAGAAGAAGGCCCTGTTCTCAAGCAGTCACCCAAAGTGTACATACAGTTCCTTGGCATTCAGTTTTCCCTCTAAGGCAAGGAAGATGTCACTGGCCAAGTATCTACTCACAACCTTCTGCCAGATAATGAATGTAAGAACTTGACTTTAATGTTGAAAGGAAGAAACTGAAAACCAGATAAACACAAACCACATGCTGCATACTGTGTGTACCCACTTATATTACACTCTAAGAAGAAAAGTTTTCACAATGATTAGAAAGAACAACAATCATTTACTCCTAAGTATAAAAACCACAGCTAGGAGTCCAATAGCTTTAGTTCATAGATAAGCAAATATAAAAATATAACACTAGCAAGAGTTTTGTGGCCTTGAAACATCTACCAGAAGCGACAATGCAACCTGTCTTACTAGTAGACTTAAGAATGAGTGTCCATTACATTTAATGTTGGTAGTTCTAAAGGTATTTCTTTTTTTATACAGAAAGCTTTCATTTAATATAAATTTCATAAGTACAACTTTTGGATAATAGCAGTTCTTCCCCCCATACCTACCCTCCCACCCCCAAACCATTCTACCTCCTACTCCCTCTCCCATTCCATTCTTCACTAAGATTTTTTTAATTACCTTAATATATAGAGGATCAACTCTATACTAAGTAAAGATTTCAACAGTTTGCACCCACAGAGACACACAAAGTATAAAGTACTGTTTGAAGATTAGTTTTACTGTTAATTCTCATAGTACAACATATTAAGGACAGAGGTCTTACATGGGGAGCAAGTGCAGTGACTCCTGTTGTTGATTGAACAACTAACATTCTTATTAATGACGTCAGTGATCACCCAAGGCTCTTGTCATGAGCTGCCAAGGCTATGGGAGCCTCTTGAGTCCACAAACTCTAACATTATTTAGACAAGGCCATAATCAAAGTGGAAGTTCTCTCCTCCCTTCAGAGAAAAATATCCCCTTCTTTGATGGCTCCTTCTTTCCACCAGGATCTCAGTCACAGAGATCTTCCATGCAGGTCGTTTTTGCCACAGTGTCTTGGCTTTCCATGCCTGAAATACTCTCTTGGGCTTTTTAGCCAGATCCAAATGCCTTATCAGCTGATTCTGAGGCCAGAGTGCTGTTTAGGACATCTGTCATTCTATGAGTCTGCTGTGTGTCCTGCTTCCCACGTTGGATCATTCTCTCCTTTTTAATTCTGTTATTATTAGTAGACACTTGGTCTTATTTATGTGATCCCTTTGACACTTAATTCTATCTTCATGATCAGTTATGAACTTAAACTGACCACTTTAACTAGTAAGATGGCATTGGTACATGCCAACTTAATGGGATTTGGAGTCCCATGGCAAGTTTCTAAAATTATTTTTATCTTATTTTACCAACAATTTACAAAGTACTTCTATTGACTAAATAACATCTCAAGTCTCATGTATTAAAAGCCATTTGAGTTAGTTTCTCTTCTTTTCTGGCAAAAAAAAAAAAAAAAGAGCCTACCACATACTGCCTACTACCAGAGATCACCCTTCTGGAGGCTGAGGGCTAGCCATTAGGTTAGTGACTAATGGAGACGTACTGAGGCTGTCTGAATATCTCCAAGGACTCATCTGAGTGGACAAAATATCCATTTCTGCTAAAACTGAATTTGTTTTAATTTTGTCCTGAGGTCTCTCTCTTGAGAGTGCCTCTAAACAAAAGCCTTGATCTGACAGCTTTATTAACATAGCCAACATTCTAGGAGAGGCCTCACCAGTGCAGGTGTGTCAGCTAGGTGAGGCTCAGACAAAGATCCAAAACAAATGTCAAGGAAAAAAATTCACAGAAAATCACTACAGGATTTTACAAGGAAACACACAGATAAGCCTGAGAGAAAATGCAGAAACCAATGGGTTTGTTTTATTTAGCTTGTGTTTCATAACTGGGTGGGCTGAGTTCAGGGTGGAAATCATTAAGGAATAAACATTTTCAGCTTCTGGACCAAATACTTGATGTAAAAGGCAGGCACAGCTGAAAGATTGAGTATCTGGATCACCAGAAATAAAGGATCTCAGTCCTATTCTGAATCCTGGATCCCCAGAGCAGAGGCAAAAGCCCAAGCACCATGGAGTAGGTAGCATAATGTTCCCACAGTGCACCTCACTGCAACGATACCCCCCTTAAGTGAGTGAGGGACCCAATCTGTGAGTAGCCCACTCCCCCTGGGGGCCCTAGCCCTCACTGGCACGGGCTCCATCAGCCTCCCAGTGCCCAAACCACACACACCGTCACGGCCCCACTCCATGATTCCCCGCGATTAATCCAGCCAATGACTTTTCCCAAAGCGAACTGAAATTATTGCCATTTTTGTCTGACCCAATCAGACCCCTGAGGCTTTTCTTACCAGGATATGTGAAAACATCTAGAAGATAGAAAGCCACAGTCCCTACTCTTCAGGAACAACTATTCATTGCAACTATTGTCAGTTACCTTGAAACTACAGCTCTTGCAGTGACTCATCAGTTACTGCGAACTTGAAGAGCCAGCGTCAACTCATAACATGGATAAATCCTTGTTACCCTTAAAAGCCAAAGAGCTAAGCTTCAGAACTGGGAAGAAGGCACCCATGACTCTGGGAATCAGTGAAGAAGGCAAGGGACCCTCCAAAAGAATGTCACAAATGCCTGTCCTGTGTCACCAAAGAAGAGGCAGAAGCAAATGGAAAGATCAGGCCTTAGAGGAGCAAATGTGAAGAGATTTCATGACTTTCATAAAGGTCAATAAAGGACTAGTTAACAGCAATTCAAGAAAAGGGATCCAGACAACAGCACAGAATCTGAGCAAACAGAGGCCTTCTAAAAACAAGATAGCCTAGGGACCGGCATTGTGGTACAGCCTGTCAAACCAATGTCTGTGATGGGTTTGCATCCTGGCTGCTCCACTTCGGGTCCAGCTCCCTGCTAAGGTACCTGAGAAAGCAACAGAAGATAGCCCAGGTGCTCCCACGTGGGTTCAAAGGCCCAAGAACTTGAGATATCTTCTGCTGCTTTCCCAGGCACATTAGCAGGGAGCTGGATCAGAAGTGGAGTAGCCGGAACTCAAACTGGTGTTCATGTGGGATGCTAGCATAGCAGGCAGCAACTTTAATTGCTATGTTACAATGCTGGCCCCAAAAAACACAATTTTCACAATATCCAAAGCCACCTCCAAAGACAGACAAAAGAAACAAGAGACTTAGGTAACTCCTTGAGCACTAGCAACAGCTGGTACAACAGCTGCAAGTGGGATCCAGCCCATATTTCTGTCTGGATATATTCTTGGGCAACCCCCAACTTTTCAGGTGTAACCTACACCCAAAGGCCCAATACTTGCATGCCTGTCAGGCAGCAAGTCAAGCCAAGTTCTCAAGAAACAAAATGAGACAAAGACAGGGAGAGGACCAAGAACAAATGGATACCCCCAAACCCAATTTAAACAATAATCATAATTCAAATCAATTTATTTCCTTCTGCCATCCCAAATTTGCAGAAAGAGAAATTTTTAACTTCTATTCTCAACAGGGCACTGCAGGCAGAGGCTTAGAGGAGCTGATCTTGGCAAAAACTGCTTTACTGTTCTTTGCCAACTTTTCATCAATGGTCTCAGGATCTCATATGTAGGATTCCCAGGAGAGTCAGGTGTCCCAATCATCCCATCCTTATCTCCAAAAATTGTAGGGAAGGAAAAGAGTGTCAACTTTCCTCACCCATCATAAGAATAGTGGATGACAACTTGACTGCATAAGAAAGGTAAAAAAGAGAAAAGCACAGTGAATTTATTTGATAATACTTTTACATGCATAGGGGTCTTCAGAATGAAAATCCAAAGACCTAGGGTGAATTACTCATTTTTATGCTTATGTTGAATGAGGAGTGATAGCCACATATAAATGTGATTGGACAAAAAGGGTCTGATGTAATGTGAACAGACTCAGTGGGGACATGCAGCAAAGCCAATCTCCAGCTTCTTCTTGGTCATTGTGCAGTACTTCCTCCTTGCAGTGATGGGTCCTCTTCTGGAATGGGGGTTTTATGACCTACAGTCAAATAAGCTAGGCCAGAGAGTTTCTTTATGGCTGGCTGTTATATAAAAAGACAAGGGAAAAGTTACAGTAATACTTTTAGGATTTATGTCTGGATTTGGAGAAAAGGAGCTCTGGTTTCAAAAACACTACCCATTGGCAAAGAACAATTTTAGTTTCTATACTTTCTTCTAGGGAGAAAGAGGAACAAATGACAGGAAAGCAGTAGAAAGAAACTTTGCTTATGCAGCTGCTTCCTGGGCCCTGGCTTTGGGGTGTCACTTTCTGAGTCCTAAAAGGGACCAAAATATTGATAAATCTTTGCCTTTTGCAAATTCAACCATGAGAAAATTAGAGGGAGAAAATTATCCAAACATAAGATTGGCTTATTTGTCATAGCTGAATGTCCAGGTTGATAGCCTACTGATTCAACTGTATGCACAATGACTCCGACTGGGTCATGCATTGGCATAGACCAGTGAAAGCCCTCTAACTCTTGCAAGAACACCAGCTCAATAGGTAAAAGTTAAGTGAAACAGTGCTCAACTTAATATATCTAAGTTTACCAACTACCTTCAAAGAGTTTACAATCTATATATAAGATGAGATAGCAAAATCAGTCTTGTAATTCTGTGCTCACACTAGTCTGTGCTACACTTAGTGCTACACATATTCTGGTAGAAAAGACAGCAAGGTGCTATATCATGTAGTGGAGAAGTGATTGATTCTGACTGAAAGAATTAAAGAGGGCATTAAAGAAGCCAGGATGCTTGTTAACAGTCTTCAGAAAGAGAAGGATCTCGAGTGGCGTGAGTTGGAGGTCTGGAAAGACAAAGATGATTTAGAAGAGAAGTAGGAACATCCCAGAAATGATCAGGAGACACACAGTTTTCTGATTTCACTAGAGATGATGCTCTATTGGGAATGAACTTTAAAAAGAAGGAAGACTCTATGTGTAAGATGCTTCTATAAGTAAGATGCTTCATGGACAATACAGAGTCAATGCTGTAGATAAGGCAGCAAAATATTGCTCCCCTGATTTACAGCGTTCAAGTAGAGTTTTGTGTTGAAACTTATGATAAAGACAGAGGGACCAATCAGAAGGCAATGGAATAGTCTCTGTGTGAAAGGATGACAGCCTTGTGGAAAACAACACTGGAAACTGCAAATGTAGAGATTGATGCTTTGCAGAAATATCTGATGATAATACTGAATTAGAGAGCATGCCAGGACTTGACAAATGATTCCTGGAGGAAGCAAGGAGACCCCAAACACAGTAAGTGGTGTTCACCTAGATAGCTGGGGATTAGCCCCAACATTACATTATTAGGAAATTAAGAAGCAGGTTTACAGGAGAAAAGGAGCTGAGTATGGAAATAAGAAAATTTGAGATTTTAACAGAAATTGAAGAAAACAATAAACAGACAGCTATGTGGGTCTAAAGGTCCCCAGAGTAATCAGAACTACAGGTGTTTCTGGGAAACTCTTGCCTAAAACTGGCAGACATAAACTACTACACAATAAAATTTCTCTAATGCTAGTAACTGGATTCACCACCTCTCAGAGTATGCTGACCACTACAACTTATCTGGCTAAAGTGAATTGTTAGCTGTTCTGTTAGGATTCCCATTCCAGTCTATGTATCATAGCCCCTGAGTGGTTACTATCTCTGCCTCCTCCCATTCAGACACATAGTTACTCTCCCAATTAAATCGCACATCTGAATGACTGACTATGCACTCTGAACTAGTGAAAACAAGTAAAGATCAACCATCAAAACAGGTCAACGGTGGGGTTGGCACTGTAGAGCAGTGGGTTAAGCCACCACCTGTGACACTGGCATCCCACATGAGCCTTGAATCGCATCCTGGCTGGTCCACTTCTAATCTAGCTCCTTGTTAACGTGCCTGGGAAACTGTGGAAGATGCCCTTGGTATCCTGGGCCCCTGCCACTCATGTGGGAGACCTGGAGGGAGTTACAGGTTCCTAGCATTTGCCTTGGCCCAGCCCCAGCCACTGTGGCCTTCTAGGGAGTGAGCCAGCGGATGAAGATTTGTCTCTTTCTACCTCTCCCTGTAATTCTGACAAAAAAACAAAAGCAGAAAGAAATAAACAAAAAATGAAAAGAAAAGGCAGAAAGTCCCCAACAAGAATAAGAAGACATTTCTGGTCCCTGGATTCTCCCTTCCTTCCTGTTTTGTCTTCTTTCACCCAGTAGCCTTAATTGCCAAGATGTAAGTTTAACAAGAGTAAAAATCCATGCAAATTCTTTTCCTAATCCCTCATGGAAGAAGCTCTTACTCCCTCCCTGTTTACAAAAGCTCCCATCCTTCTGCAGCTTGTATAATCACAGTTACCTTCCAACCTCCGTGCTCTCCATTAATTTAAGAAAAAAAAATGGTAATTCCTCAGGGTTTTGACTCATGTGGCAGAAAAGAAATTAGCATATTTCTCTCAATCCCTTACAAGTGTGATCAGTGGAGGATGTGGGAGGGGAAGTACAGTTCAAAGACCATTTTGAGAAGAATAATCTCAACTACCAGCTTCTCAGTCCTTGGGATGTGTGTTCCTTGTCAAGATATAAAAGTGCCTCACGCCCTTCTGATCACCCCCTGAGAAGCCCAGATGTATGAGGTATTTCAAACAAGAAAATAAAACCTCCAGGATATAAACTAGTAGTAGTAGGCAACAGGTCGCTAAACCTTCTGCCTAAGAATATACAGGTCCAAAAGTGGCAAAAAGCTCTTTACACTTCAGTTATGTGGTCACTACCACCTTATGTCTGCTCATGAAAAACCACCCCCTTCTCTATTTTGAGTCATGCTGCACTGCTGCGCCCATGCAGAATGCAACTCAGGAGGCCAGGGCTGAGGCTCCACCTGCCCACAAATCCAGTGGCTTACTGGAGAAAGGTGCATGGATTGTACAAAATCAGGGTGGCAGTATCTCATCAGAGGAATTCCTGCTCAGCAAGTCTATAATCCTGGACCTTGACAGCAAGTCCACAGCAAAACTGGAAGGAGAGGAAGTGAGCTCAAAAGTGTCTTCCAGCCCAGTTGCCCATTTTAACTATTAAGTCAAGATTTCTGGTGCTTTGAAACAGACATGTTTCAACAAAGCAGATCCTTTATTACCTCCAATTAACGTGATATCAAGTGCTTTGTATAATTCCCTATAAGGAAATACCTCTTGATTTAGACACACCAAACGTACATTGACACAGTGCTTACACAGACAAGGAGCAATCGAAGTGCTTCTAGTACTACCTTCTCTTTCCCCAAGGTTTACTTTACAGCAGGGATAAGGATTAGCACTCTGCCTACAAATACACCCTCCCACCCCAGGCAAGCAGAGGGGCACTTCAACACATATACATCTTAGACAGCCACATGCGATTCCTACAGAAACACACAGAGAGCCTTCAAGCATGCTTTTTGAAAGCTGTCAGACATAAATGAACAAAACAGTCAACATCAGAGAAAACAGCTCTGTTCTGTAGAAACAGACAGGAGCCCTCATCTATAAACTGAAAATGAATCATTCTTTTTTTTTTTTTTTTGGTTGCTTTAGACATTTTTTAAAAGGATTTAGGCCAAGACTAGGCAAGAAATAAACACAAGGGTTATTCACCAAAGATAATCCGAAAGGAAAGAAGAATATATCAAGTCCTGAGAAATCAACACTTTTATCCTTCAACCACCTTCTTCTTTAGCCCTTCCTTTATTATATCAAAAACAGAGACAAACAAACAAACAGAAAACAGAAAAACACAACAATGACAAGGTAGAGTTTGAAAGAATACATTACACGGAACAGGATCAAATGACAAATAAAAAGATTTTTCTGAAGTCACTGAAAAAAGCATTCTCCTAACACAAGATAAATCAAAGAACAGACAAGTCAGCAGAAACGCTGGCGATGCAATGAGTCCTCAGATTCTGGATGTACAAAACATTGAACTGTGGCCGGTGAGGAAGCTGAAGCAACACTCACACAGGGCTAGTACAGCATCCAGACTCTTGCTTTGTACCTGACTTCCAACCTAACCCATTTTCCAAGGAAATTTCTATGCAGGAGACGCCCAACCCTAAAAGTGGAAAAAAGAAATCTTAACAAAAGGAGTATTTTAATAAGGACAAATAGAACAAAAATCAGGAAACAAAGAATGTGAAAGAAAACATTGTATTTGTACTTATTCAAGACAAAAAGTACTTTGGAAAGTCCTCCAACTGTTCTCTTTCTGGTGCACTCTGAGGTCAGTTACATCATTTTAGGAGCAAACTCAAAGCTACGGATGCCAGGAGAGGTTGGTGAGCCCAGGAATGTTCTTCAGCCTTGAAAGAGGGCAGGAGCCTGGAAGTCTGGCAAAAGGAGGAATTGGCAAAGAGAAGAATCAAAAAAAAAAAAAGTAAGTGAAAAGTACAAGTGAAAAGGAGGAAATAAAGTGAATAAATATTAAAGTTAGCCCATCGAAAGTATCTGTTAATTGAAAATTTGTCTCAAACTTTATTACATTAAGCTTTTTGATGTGCAATTTTTATTTTTTTAATTTAACATGCAATGTCAAAACAATTCATTAATCTTATATTTCACAAAGTCCACCCAAATAAAAAACATGTTGAAAGGGAGGAGACCTTGCAGGAACATGAGAATATGCGCTTGCACTCCAGTACTCATTTATTATTTAAGACTTAATTTTCTACAAAATGTGTGGCTTCCAAGGCAATTGTTATAGAATGTTACTAATATTTTCTGCCATTTCTAAAATGCATGCTAGAATTAGAGTCACAAATTTGAACCTCATTTCTTATTTTCATGAGATTCATTGTAGAATTCCAAGAAACTGTTAAGCTCATCTCAGCTACTAACAGATTTTTATTCAATAAATGCAAATTATCAAAGTTTAATCCATAATAGAATGGTTTCTATTATATGCTTTCCACAGAATTACTATAAAAATTGTAAACATCTATGCTTAATTCATTTATAGTTAGTGAATTTGTTTTCTCTTTAAGTTTCTTTTTTAAACTTTTTTCAAGAGGTAGAGAGAGAGAGAACACAGACAGTCATCCACTGGTATACTCCCCTAATGCCCACAAAGACTGGGACTGGATTAGGGCCAGAGCCAGGAACTAGGAACTCACCCCTGTGGGTGGTAGGCACCCAACCACTCAAATTATCACCTGCTGCCTCCCTCGGTCTGCACTAGCAGGAAGCTAGAATCAGAAATTGGAGCCAGAAAGCAAATTAAGGCACTCTAATATGGGAAGTGTGCATCTCAATCTCTAAGCTAAATGACTGCATTTATTTTCCTTTTTAAAAACTTTTATTTGTATTTTTTTTAATTTTATTCAAGAGGCAAAGAGACAGAGAGAGATGTTCCATACGCTCATTCACTTATCAAATGTCCACAAACAGGTGGGCTGAGCTAGCCGTAAGCCAGGAGGCTGAAACTCAACCAGGCCTCAAACATGGATGGCAGGAACCCAACTACATTAGCCATCAGCGTGCATTAGCAGGAAGCTGGAGGGAAAGCAGAGGTGCCAGTACTCAACCCAGGCATTATGATATGGGATGCAGGTATCCCAAGAAGTATCTAAACTGCTGCTCCAAATGCCTGCCCCATTTTCCATTTTAAAATTTTAAATCAAAATTAATATATATTCTTGATCAACCCAGGTATGTTAATGGATTCTTGTTTAAAGTCATAAAATATACTTCTTCTGGGGCTGGCACTGTGGCATAGTGGGTAAAGCCGCCACCTGCTGTGCTGGCATCCCACACGGGCACCAGTTTGAGAGCCAGCTGCTCCACTTTCAATCCAGCTCTCTGCTATGGCCTGGGAAAGCAGTAGAAGATGGCCCAAATCCTTGGGCTCCTGCCCCTGCGTGGGAGACCTGGAAGAAGCTCCTGACTCCTGGCTTCAGATCTGTGCAGCTCCAGCCGTTGGGGCCATTTGGGGAGTGAACCAGCAGATGGGAGACCTCTCTCTCTCTCTCTCTCTCTCTCTGCTTCTCATTCTCTATCTGTGTAACTCTTTCAAATAAATAAAGAAATCTTTAAAAAAAAAAAAAAACTTCTGAACAGACTCATATCAAATAGAGTAACTACAGCCAAGTTCTCTGCTTCTGCTCTAGAAACACTTAAAAACTTCTTGCTGGAAAAGGCCTTATTTAAGGAAACACACTTAGCATTAACAAGGGAAACATAAAATTTGGATCCTATTAGAAGCTAACCAAATCAAGAGTTCCATGAAATACTCAGGAAAATCATCACTGACGGACTTTCCCAAGTAAAGAAGGGGAAAATGACGATGGTTCATACAACATGCATTCAACTGGGAGGACACCTGCCAGATCCCACCACAGTTCTGGGGGCTGGGTTTCCTCTTCTCTTGGGAATCAAAGAAGGAAAAAAATGTAACAATTTCAGAAATTGACATTTTTTTCTAAGTGAATATTTTCCAATGAAAAGTGCTATAAAAAAAAAAGATGGGATAATTAGAGAATAATTGGGGTGGAGGTGGGGGTATAAAAGGAACCTGCTTTAGATAAATCATTCACACAGGTGATCTGGCAAGAATACGTAACTGAGGAGAACTCAGGCCTGCAAAGATCTGAGAGAAGGGTCTTCCATGCAGAGGAAAGTGTGTGAGGCATTCAGCACCAGCCCTGGCATCCTGGGGAAACTGAATGGCAACTGTGGCTGCCACAGAGTAAATGATGTGCTCAGAGAGCCAGACAGGTGCTGAGCCACATGACTTCAGATACAGAGGGATAAAGCCACTCCAATTCAGTTTCTCCTCCTACACTCTCACAACACAGACCACTTGCAACAGCAGAAGGGGCGGGGGGTGGGGAATGCACACCCCAAGTGAGGAGTCAATTCTGCAGCAGATGCCAGCTGGGCGTCCACTAATTCAATTCAGCTGTGACACTGTGTGCCTGAAGACAGCATCAGATCTCACAGGTTGAAGGTTCAGTCCATAACACCACCAATCAGGCTGTAAACTGTGCCTGAGACTGATTGGTTATAAATCAAGGTTCCCACAAACCCCTTCCTGGGTTCAATTAATTTGCTTGAGCAGCACACAGAATCAGGAAAACACTTACATTGGAGCGTATTATCCAATGGATATTCCAAAGGACACAAATCAAAGTGACGCCTAGAGCCAGGTATGGGGCAAGAGGTGTGGAGCTTCCACGCACTCCCCAGGGCATCATCCTCCAGGAACTCTCCTGGATTCACTCATCTGGAAGTTCTCCCAACTCTGTCCTTGTGAGTTTTCATTACACATGTATGATTGCTAATGGACTGGATGGGGACTCCAAGCAAGGCCTGACTGTTCAGGTTCCACTTAGTCTCTCTGCTCAGAACTTTTCTCCGGGGTAGGGGCAAGGACCCCTTTTGAAATGAGGATGATCTTATGACCTACTATTAGGCAACACTACACCCGAGAATTTCTTAGAGCCAGCTCCATGACTGAAAGGCAGGGAAAGATTCGAGTTTCTACAACTCATTTTGGGAAAGTGGAATCCTGGTCTCCATGGCTGGCTTTGGGAGGAAGCTAGGCGCCAGAAATAGTGGCTGAAGACACAAATATATCTATCACAATATCACAGACCTCCTCCTAGGGAAGTTCTTATTCTGATGCAGTCAAGGTAGAAAGTCAACGGAGTCATGATTTGATGGGATTTGTTTGGAAAAAGGGAAGCACCCTCTCCACAGTGGCAAGGATGCCTTTTAAGATAACAGGAGCAAAAAGCAATTGTTTTCTTTAGGACACCATTAGCTATGTTCATAACAAGTAGATGAAAGCTTGAAAAAAGGAAAATGGAGAAAGGGACAATGAGTGAACAAATCCACAAGTAAACAGTTAGAAATGCAAAACACAATCAAACATAAGGCTTGCAAAAGGAAAACAAGTACTTTAAGGATAATCGCTGAGTGTAAATACCTGTTGAACTTATATACTCAAAAAACTGTTGCACCCCAGGTACAAGCTGGAAATTAAGAGCAGGCAATCAACTGAGAGAGCCTCTCAAACGGCAACCGCAGAATCTTTTCATATTTCTGCTCCCTCTCAAGTGTGTGGCATTGCAGGAGACTCCCTACCACCACCACTCACACACACACAACTCATTAAAACCTGAACTGATTTTGGACCCATATTGGAAGAGAACCTTGGGTCACATCTCAATAGGCTGAGGCACCCAGAACACTTCCCACCAATCACAGGCTGGGAATTAAAAAGCTGTGTGAAGCTTACTGACCCAGCCAAATAGAGATGTAATAGGCAACAGGGACTGCATATGATTAATTACAGTTATTTATATTTATGGGCTTGAATCTTGAGGATGCCTGGCCTATCCCCACTTTATTTCATGATTTTCCCCCTGCTGGAGACTGAAGAGCAAAAGTCAATTGCCTGAGTGTTGGCATCACACTGGAAACTAAAGGGCCATGCATTTCAATTCCAACTCAAGAAACACTCTGGCTGAGTGCATGCAATTCACCAGACCCCAGTGGGCTAGGCTCACGCTGTTGTCAGTCAAATCACACAGCTGATGGAAATCAGCAAGCACATTAGCAATTTATACTCAACAGCCTCTCCTGAACCATAAATTCTGAGATGATGTTAAGGGAAACTCAAAGTTAATCCAAAAAAATTTAACCCATAGCTTGAGCTTCTTACCATGAGGCAGTCAGTAGGCAAGTGACTCACAAAATGGCATTTTTTTTTATTTTTTTTTAAACTTTTATTTAATGAATATAAATTTCCAGTGTACAGCTTATGGATTACAGTGGCTTTCCCCTCCCATAACTTCCCTCCCACCCGCAACCCTCCCCTCTCCCGCTCCCTCTCCCCTTCCATTTGCATCAAGATTCATTTTCAATTCTCTTTATATACAGAAGATCAATTTAGTATAAAGGTTTCAACAGTTTGCACCCACATAGACACACAAAGTGAAACATACTGTTTGAGTACTAGTTATAGTATCAAATCAAAATGTACAGCACATTAAGGACAGAGATCCCACATGAGGAGCAAGTGCACAGTGGCTCCTGTTGTTGACCCAACAAATTGACACTCTAGTTTATGGCACCAGTAACCACCCTAGGCTGTCGTCATGAGTTGCCAAGGCTATGGAAGCCTTCCAAGTTTGCCGACTCTGATCATATTTAGACAAGGTCATAAAAGACAGAGTGAGAATAGTAACCAATTATCCTAAGAGTGGCATTAACCAGGTTTGAACAATTATACAGCATTAAGTGGGGAAGAGGACCATCAGTACACACATGTTGGGAGTAGAGCCATTGGTGGTAGAGTAGAGGTTATGATTACAAAGGAATGAGGCCCAAGTACGCTAGACAGGGTCTAGAACAAAGGACAGAGTCATTCTTAGAGGAGCTAAGAAAGGTGCTGTCTAAGCTACAATTAAGTTTTCTGATTGAGAGGCAATAGAACCTGATAGAAGGGGCTTGATAATAATCTGGTGGGCTTTAGGCCTTGTAAGTTAAGAGGCCCAGACCTATCTATCTCTTCACATGGGGTATATCCTAAGGGAGGTGTGAACCTCCTAGGGGAAGGCACTCTGTTGACTTTCATTACTTGGCTGGCCTGGGAGGAGAGCTGGCCAGGTAAAGGCAGGTGGCAACTCTAACAAGAAATTTACAGTTCTGCCTGCAATGTTGCTGACCCTACTTGACCATCCCCTCAGCTGCACTGGTCACTTTGGAAGTTGGGCTGAGTGAAGGGCTTTTCAGCTTAGAGCCAATAAGATCTGTGGCTCTGACCTGGGCATCCTTCGACTCCAGGGCAGGTCCTTTTCCAGTGATCCAACTCTTGGCAGAGCTGCCAGGGCTCTTCACAAGCTGACTTCTGCTGAAGCCCAGGCTTACCTCATTGAAAGCCACTGCAGTGGACTGGCCTGTTGGGTCTCCTTGAGGGCAGATCACTGTACAGATCAGCCATTAATAGGCCTGCCACCCATTGCTTCTGATGCCTAGCTTTCTTTTCCTCCTGGTTTGTGTTAAAGCAGACCAGAGGATGCAAGTCAAGGGAGTGCCCGTGTCCCATCTCTAATCTTCGGTGGCCTGAACTACAAGTCTATTATGAAGGAATCTGTAGGACGCACAATTTAATCTTTAGACCTTATAAAAGAGATGGCTAACATTTTTCTGTAATAGCATAGCCAAAATAAGAACTTAAATAATAATCTCATAGCTAGATTCACTTCGCCATCAGCAAAGTATACAGTAAGTAGAAAAAACCTCCCTTTCAGACCAAAGGGAAAGAAAGTTTTAAAGTGAGAATATAATTTTCCTCATGGGCATTGTCTACCTTAGAAAAACTACTACAGAACATGCCTGTGACAAAATGGCATTTCTAACAAGATGCCTGTCTAAACTCCAGATTCCAATATCAACGTGGTGACCTTCAGGCCTGACCTCACCCAGTACACTTGTGCCTACTCCCTAGGTCATTACTTTGGCAGCTGCCAGCAGCATGGTTTGCTTTTCAGACACATGTTCTGCAAAGATCACAGAATGGGCAATCAGCCACCAGAGTTGTCACCCCACCCCGTGACAATCTCAGGCTGAACAAAGTCACCTGGCTTGTCTAGTCTATGTCTCCTCACATAAGAGATTGGTATCATCTGTACATTCCCTTTTTCATGGCATTGCTGGACCCTGGCCTTTTGTTCTACAGGGTCCCCTGCTATTTATCCCATCCTAACTGGGCCATGGTGATGGGACACTGGCAACACCGAATGACTACTATCTATATCCCTCTATCTGAATGACTGACAAGCAACATTTTATGCTGATATGTATTATAATAAAGAAAGTTCTAGAAATATCTGGATAGCCTTAAATAAGTTAGACATTCTAGAATTCCTTTATTCCTCAGGAATTAATTTTTCTTAGTTTAATTATATTCTGCATGGTGGTGGGATAATGGACAAGTAGAAAATTAACTACAAAGAGAACAAAAATAGAAAAGAAGTATCCATGTGCATGTGTGGACATATGTAATATATATATTGAAGGCATCCATGCACACACACATGCACACACACATACAAGCACTAGGATATACCAAAAAAAAGTCTGAAAAAAATCTCATTGCTGAATAAGATTGTCATTTTATCTTCTTCTTAGTGTGCACCATATTCGTTATTCTAAAATGAGCATATATTACTCTTATAAGAAAAAAAGTGCATGTATATAAGAGAAGTGAAAAAAATAAAAGAATTCTAAAGAGCACCATGCAGATGGATAGCTGACATTTGACTAAATCCCATATCATCTGACCATTACTTGAGTGATTTTCCTTTTATACAACTTTCTTATCTTTAATGAAGAAAAGACTCGTATGGAGAAAGGAAAAGGACAGTTTACCTTTACAATTTATGAGGAATCTTGAAGCAAGAAGCAGAAAATGTCACAGAATTATCTACCTTATTTTGAAGAACCTAGAGTCTCCACCCGGACTAGAATGAATCTGCCTTGAGCATTATACACAATAACTATTTAAGCTAAACCGCACTTAAACCAGCCTTAAATCCGCTCAGGGATTTAACATTTCACATAAGAAATCAAATCAGTGACTGCAAAGCTGACCAAACTTCCTAGAATTGAGTGTTCTGCAGCATTCAAGTTCACAAGAATAGAATCTCTTCAACAACACACCCAGGGGGTCCCTCTACTGTGCCATGCCCTGAAGGAAGCCCACAAATACACAGAAAGAAGAGCCCATCCTACATGGGGGCCAACATCCCCTCTCTCCCCAACTTACGACAGTTCACCTGCTTCCTGAAGGAACACACCAGCTCCTCTAAGCACAGCCAGGATCCTGCTGCTCACAGTGTGTTATTCTTGGCATATTTAAATAACAAGAATGAACCCTCAGTAGAACATTGACTACAGGAGAAAGGTGATCAAAAAGAGCCCTGGACTAAACTCCAACTTACCCACTTACTAGCTGTGTGACTTGAGCTGTAATTTCCTCATCAATAAAATCTCATCTATGTGATAAGTTATATTGCGAATCTGAGATAATGTAAATAAAGTATAGAAATGCATCTGCTGGGACAAACATTTAACCTAGAAGTTGAGATACCTACCTCCTACCTCAGAATGCCTGGGTTCAATTCCCAGCTCCCAGCTCTATCTCCTGACTCCAATTTCCTACCATGTAGGTCCTGGGAGAAGTGGTGATGCCTTAGGTGGGTGCCTTCCTGCCACCCATACAGGGGACACAGATGGTGTTCCCAGCTCCCAGCTTCAACCTCACCCCAGCCCCGACTGTTGCAGACACTTGGGAAGTGAAACAGCAGATAGTAATTCTCTCTCTTGGCCCCCCAACCCTGTCTACTCAAATAAATAAATAATAAATTTTTAAAAATAAAAATATTAATTAAAATGATTCTGCTATCAAGGACTTTTACTGCTAATGTATAACATAACCATTACTGGGTACCTACAATAAGCTCTGAAGTTGCCACACATGGTTCACATCTGCAGTGCAGAATCAGGGTGATACAGAAGACTGTAGTTAGAGAAAAGTACAAAATTAGCCCACTCACAAGTCACCCATCTTGCTTTGGCTTCACCAGCCCTTTACTCTGAGGAACCAAGTATACCAGGTTGGGGGAACAACTGCCATCACTTCCCTGCTGGAACAATGGGGCAAGCACCTTCCGGCATCTCTCTCGCATCTGTCTCCAAAATAAACATTCTCCCAAAGAGAACGGATACTGCTATTTGTGGGGTGTTCTTTCAAAATAAATCCCTTTAAAGTCAAATATCTAACAGAGATCTAACTCTAGGCCACAAGGAACCTGTCACGGAGGTCAGGAAGGCTGCAGACTTTCACAGGCTTGAATCACATGGAGTCCAGTGTGCATGCCTCTCCCTCCAGCAGCTCAGCTAGTTGGCACGTTTAAAACATTCCCTGCAAAAAGCCTGATCAAAGGTTTGTGGCCTGATTTAACTCAAGTCACTAGGACAAATGTGCCCTCAAGAGTAGTGTTGTTTTTTGGTTTTGAGAGTTTATTTTTCTTCCTCTATTCAGTATAGTACTTCCTGGTGCTTCTTTATGCTCCAGAGAAGTTGGGGAGTTGCTTTCTGGCTCCATCACAAACTCTGAACAACATCCACCTTAGAGAAAAATACTAAGATAAAATTTTTTAAAAAGTCACCAAAGCAGCTAACTCTACGAATTAAGGAATTGGAGGTACTTCTAGGATGACACCCTGATCTCATGATTATAAAAACACTTAGAGTGACTTTTGCTGACCTCAAAGCAAGACCTAGGAACAGTGACCCCATCTTATGTACCAAAATGGGTCTTGCTTTCTCACTCACTCAGAGCATGTCAACCCCAGGCCAGTAGTCTGTTGTAGCCCACAAACCAGCTGACCCTACCATGCAGTTCCCTTCACTTCCCACAGACACGCACACCACCCCAATCCACCTTTGCCCTCCCCTAACCACCACTCCCTAGCCATCTGCACTAAGAATGACACACTCCTACCCACTCACTTCACATTTGCCCTTCCACTCTTCTACATTCATATTGCGTATGTCTGATTTACATTATCTCAGTACTTTGTAATGCATAGTTAATTCACATTGGATGACAGAAACCAAGGTTTGAAGACGCTTAAAAGTAACTGGACTTTTAACCATGGTTTCAGAAGGCTCCACAGGCTGACCCTGCAGTTATAAGTGGGTACTGGAAAATGTCCAAACAATCTTAATCAAACATATCAGAAAACCACATTTGTTTGATTGTACTTCTTTGGTTATATCACTGAAAAAGTTAATGATTACAACTCAGCATAAAACAATGACAACAGAAAGCAAAATCCCTGGATAACTCAAATAATAAAAGTCAGCCGGAGGGGAAAAGGGTATTAATAGCCCTGTTTTCAAGATAAAATAGTGTGTACATTTATGTATATATCTACATGTGAAATGCATGTGGAAAAATACTAAAAATGTTAAATTTTAAAACTAGACAACTAAATTTGTAGTCATGAAAAAGTCAGTTAATAAAAGCTAACTATATAGACACAAATTTTTTTCTACATTCATTCTCTACATTCAACCTCTTCTCCATCAGAAAACTGTCCTGTGTTAAAAAGATGAAAAGAAAAGACATACAAAATATAATTTATATTTCACAAAAGAAAGCTCCTATGTAAACTCAAATATGCATTGATGTTTATTTATTCAACAAACATTTATTAAGTATCTACTGTGAGTTAGCAAAAGTTACTAATTTATGGATTTCTGCCTTTAAGGAACTCATAACTTAGAGAAAATTCTCAAACAAATACAAGTGATACAAATAAGGTTTGGACAAAGGGCTAAGGAAGTAATTTCCCCTAGAGGGAAAAGGAGGAAGGAAATATCATCAGATAAGTTTAAGAAGCCCATAAATACCATCTAACTGTAATACTGAAAGTTCACCAGCCCCAAAGTGACTATGAGCAAAGGATGGCATGAGGAAACATGGTATTTTCAAGAACTAGGGTTGTGATACTGTACCATGACTAAAGCTCAGGTTGGTCTGAGCAGTCACAAGGGAGGAAGTGAGCAGAGAGAATGGACAAAGTGGAGTAAACTGCTGGAAGTCCATACCGCTCAAAGGAATACGGACTTTGCCCAGGAGGCAAGAGATGTGTTAAACCAGACTTTCAAGCTTTTGCTGGCTACTATTATGTTAGGAGAACTTTGCTAGTCAATTTATATACTAGTATGTTATATTAATCTTCATAACATTCCTAGCAGGACCCTATGGAATCACATTTGAATTTAAAAGAACATTCCTCCAACCCCATCCCATTCACCGAAGCAGTGTTGGGAGAGTAACTGATAGGACATGAGTCTGTGAGCAAGAAAATCAGGAGACTGAGTGTACCCATCCAGACACAAACTCCTGATGGTCCACACTGAGACAATGATTGTGACAATGGAGGGGAAACCACAGAGCTCAACCACGCTTTGGAGGGAGGATTGCTAAGAAGTCTCCAGAAGCAGCAGCCCTCAGCTTCTCCAAACACAAAGCTCCTCCTCCAAGGCTTGCACCACTGTTGTAGTTGAGAAAGGGCCTTAAGAGTGCTTTGTGCTGCTGGTCACCGAAAAGCAGTCCCCTGAGCAGGTCTTTGAAATCCACTTGGCCATCAAATCTTCAGGAGGTGACCTGGGGCTACCCATACTCTGAGAAGGCTTTTGCTTACCCTTGGCCACCCATCAACAGGAGTTGCCACATTGTCCCCACTCAGCTTCCCTCGAGACATTGCCAGGACAAACCGCAGCTTGTTCCACAGTGCCCTTGACCTCAGTCACTTCCAGAAGCCCAGTCCACCCCGTTGCTCACCGTCCTGGGCCTCTTTCCTGCTAGTCTGCCCTCTGAAACTCAAAACCCATCCCCAGCAATTTCTATTATGTTCTCTTCTCCAAATGTTCTTTTCACCAACGTGAAACTTTGAAAACATGGAGAAAGTAAAATTTAACCTGAAGGCGGAAGACTGAATGAACCTTCATAACACTGTTTTCCCAGCATCCTTTCCTGGGAGGGGGAGAGTCAGTGTATCTTTCAGTCAGTATAAATAAGGAAGGCTGTATAAATTCGTAAAACCTCAATATATCTCTGAGCCAACTGATGACAAGCCCCTTTCCTGGGACTCTCCTAAGATCAAGTGAATACAAAGTTAATGCCCAGCTCTACAAAAGGCTCACAGGACCCTGATCCTGATTCAACAGCTGCACCTGTGGTTCCCTTTCCATCTGAGTTGTTAAATACTTTAAATAACAAGCCTATTCATATCCCCCAAGCCCCCAATCTGGAAGCTAGTTAAGTGTCTCTCTAGTTTACTTTTCAATTTTTCCTCTCTCTTCTTTTAAAAATCTTACCCATTTTGAAGGCCACCAGCCGTGATCCTTTTTGCTCCCAATGACCCATTACTATTGTTTTTCCCTCATTTACTTAAGATCTGAGCACTACTTCCCTCTCTAATTTCCTCTCCGTCTTCATGCTGGTTGTCTTCTATTCATGCATGGAAGCCCAGTTCTTCAACCACCTCACCTCTGAGGATCCTTTCTTTGACTCTGTCTCAGCCACCCTCTCTTATCATAACCTGTAACATGGGTGACCTGATTATCGGCACCAGCCCCTGGGACTTCAGCTTCAAGCAATCCACACTATCAACACCATCTTCTCTTCTACCTCCTCTACTCTGGTATTTCCATTCCAACATCTTGGCAGCAGCAGGCTCTCCAATCTTTTGACCCCACTATTTGTTTCATTCTCTGACACTTCCCTTCCTGCCCAGTTCAGGGTAAAGATCACTCATAATTTCTCTTTAACTCCCTTGCTCTTCTCTTCCTGTTTCTTTCTTCCCTTAAAATTAGACAAAAGGTTATGCTCAATGATCTGCCTTCTCCATACCTCTACCCAAACAGCTAAGGAAACAAACAATCACAACAGGACTCAGCTTAAATTTATGGCTTTAGGGAGCCAGACATTTGGTGCAGTGCTTAAGACACCACTCAGGATGCCAGCATTCCATATCCCATTTCCCAGATTGAGAGTTCCTGGGTTTGAATCCCAGCTCTGCTTCCAATTCCAGCGTCTGCTAATCTAGACCCTGGGAGGCAGCCATGCACACTGGTCAGCAGTCCTATTACATTTGTCCAGGATGTTTCAAAACAATCATTTCAAATCTCTTCCCAAACCTGTTTCACCCCTTCCCACCTCACCATCATCACTGGGAAAGTACAAGCAATGAGGTAAGAACTCCACCTTCACATCACAGAAGTCACAACCTGGAAGTTCTACACCCATTCTCTCTGCAGTCCTCCCTTATACTGAGAATACCCTGTTGCTAGTCATGAACAACCCCTCCATTGGTGCCTGGGCTGTCTGCTTTTCCTGATGCCGCAGGACTTTTACCCCTACACTTGTCCATCACTTTCTCTTGCTTTCATTAGCTTCTCTTCTCAAATTCATTACTCTGCCGGCCTAGAAACTCATCCTATAATCCTCTAGTTCTACCAAAAACTTCCTTGTCAAAGGACTATTCCCCTTCCAAGAACTGTTCTTTTATTCCGCTTCCCTCCACAGCAAAAATTCTAGACCAGCAAGCACCACTGAAACTTGCACAACTCACTCCAATAAGCTTTTCTCTCAGCCTCTCTACTTGAACAATACATCAGACTGTTAAAATTACAAGTGATCTAATTTCACCAAACATAGTCCCTAACTTGAAACAGTAAAAGCATCTCCTTTTTAAAACATGTTGAACTCTGAGCTTTAGATACTATGCTCTTCTGGTTTCGTTCCCATCCTCCCTGCTCCTCGATGTACTAATTGTGCTAATGGTCCTCTTCTCTATTTATGCATTCTCTATAATAACTCCTTCCAGTATCAAATAGAAACCAAATGCAAATAATTCCTAACTCTGCACCTTCAGCCAATACCTCTCTCAGACTACAAACTCCATTCATCCAATCATCTAACAGTTGTCTTCCCAAAAATACTTCAAACTTAATATAAGCACAATAGGATATTTTCTATTTTCTGTCAAGTCTGCTTCTCTCTCAATTCTCCCTTTCTCAGTAAATGGTCCAATAAAATCGTAAGCCTTTGTTTTGATTCTTCTTTCTTCCCTCCATATTATTAATTTTTCGGCAAATTTAGTCTCCCAACTCTATCTCAAAATACATATCCTGAATCTATCCACTTCTTTCTATCTTTAGCACAGTGCTTATCCATAGAATGGCAGTTTCTCAGACTCTCAACTAGAATTCTGCTTCCAGTCATTCTTCCTCTACTTCCCATAATTCTACGAACATCTAACAGCCAGAACCGTATTTGATGGTATGCATTCCAACTGGAAGCAATATTACCCACAATAGTTTTTGGCAGGTGAAAAAAAGTACATTATAATGAAACTTTAGCCCTTCCACATCCCACTCTACCCAACAAAATCATATTTCTTAGTATTTAAGGAATACGCTCAGGTTTGGGAGAAATGAATTTAGATTTTTGATTAATTATTTTAGTTTTTCTTCTTCAAAGGGTATAATAGAAAAAACTGTGAGACACTGCTTAAACAGAAAAATCACACTGTTTCACTCACTTTCATATAATCTTCCAATGGCTTCTACCACCCTATCATGAAATCTAAATGTCTTATTTTGTATAAAGCCTTACAAAATCTATCTAGTCCTTGCTCCTTTTGAAAGCTTCTCTTGAACATTGTGGTAAATAATAAGTACGTAATAGCACCCAGAAGATGTTCATATCCTAATGCTCAGAACCTGTGAGTGTTCGCTTATGAGGAAACCAAAGTGGGGGTGGGAGGGTGTCTGCGGCATAGCAGATAAAGGCACCACCTGTGACACCAGCATCCCATATGGGTGCCATATGGTATCCCAGCTGCTCCACTTCCTATCCAGCTCCTGGCTTATGGCTTGGAAAAAGCAGCAGAGGATGGCCCAAGTCCTTGGGCCAAGGCCAGCCATGAAGGAGAATTGGATGGAGTTCCATGCTCCTGGCTTTGGCCTAGCCCATCCCTGGCCATTGCAGCCATCTGGGTAGTGAACCAGTGGATGGAAGAGAGGAGAAATTTCCTGAGTTACTAGGATGGGCCCTAAGCACAGTAACTTTATAGCCTTTTAAGATGGGAGTAGATATGGACTTTGACACATACAGAAGATAGAAGGGCACTGTGACCACAGAAGCAAAGTGCCAGAATTCATCAGAGAATCTCTAGGGGGCAAGGAACGGATTCCCCTCAGGAGGGAGGGCACCTGCTTGATTTTGGTGCGATGAAACTGACTTCAGTTTTCTGGTTTCTCAAACCATGTGGGATCCATTTCTGCTGTTGGAAGCTACCACACTTGTGGTAATCTGATGCAGTGGCCCTAGGAAGCCAACACAGACACCTCCCACTCACGCCCACTATGTCTGAGGTTTATTTGCCTCCTGTCTATCAAGTTCTTCAAGAGTACACTTCGGCTTTTGGCACCAGCTCTCTTCTGCCTAGAATGCTGCGCTCCTCACCTTTGCAAGGCCAGTTCCTCTGGTCACTCAGGAGCAGGTTCAAATGCCAGCTCCTCTGACAGGCTTTCTCATACAATCCCAATCCACCAGAATCACACAGCTCCCACCATTTTGTATGTCTCGTTGATCTGTAGTGGTTATCGGGCCCCACCCCAACACACACTCGAGAATGCAAACTCTATACAAACTCTACCTGTGCCTGTTTTGTATACCACTAATACCTTAACTTATAGAAAAACAGTAGGCACTGTGATGTAGTGGGTGAAGCTGCTGCCTGCAGCACCAGCGTCCCATGTGGACACAGGTTAAGTTCCAGCTGCTCCACTTCTGATCCAGCTCCCTGCTAACATCCTGAGATAGCAGTGAAGGACAGGCCAAATCCTTGGGCCCCTGCATCCATGTGTGAGACCTGGAAAAAGCTCCTGGCTCCTGGCTCCTGGCTTCAGGCTGGCCCAGCTTAGGACATTGCAGCCACTTGGGGAGTGAGCCAGCAGATGGAAGATTCTCTCTGTCTGTCTCTCTCTCTCTCTCTCTCTCTCTCTCTGTCTGCCTGTCTCTACCTCTCTGTAACTCTACCTTTCAAATAAATAAATAAATTTACAAAAAAAAGATAGGCATATGTTTGTGATTGATTAACTTAACAACTGAGTGGATGACATAGGTAACAGAAAAGATGATGTTGGTAAAGCCTCTGCCTGCAGCACCGCCATCCCATAAGGGTGCTGGTTTGAGTCCCGGCTGCTGCACTTCCGATCCAGCTCTCTGCTGTGGCCTGGGAAAGTAGTAGAAGATGACCCAAGTCCTTGGGCCCCTGCACCTATGTGGGAGATCCAAAGAAAGCTCCTGGCTCCTGGCTTTGGATTGGCTCAGCTCCAGCTGTTGCAACCAACTGGGGAGTGAACCAGTGGATGGAAGACCTCTCTCTCTCTCTCTCTCTCTCTCTCTTCTGTGCCTCTCCTTCTCTCTCAGTGTAACTCTTTCAAATAAAAAAATAAATATAAAAAAGGAACACCACATTGTTTATATGCCAAATTTTAAAAAAATAAATAAATATAATTTAAAAAAAGAAAAGATGATGGTACTCTTCAATGAGAGGAAAAATTGCATGGACAGGAAGAGGAAGATATGATGAGTCCCTGACTACAGGATTTCCAAGGGGAAACACCCACTGACTCTGAGGTCAGGGAAAAATCTGGTTAGAGATGTTAGTTTGGGAATTACTAAAATCAAGGACATGGATAAACCCGGTACAAAGATAGATCATCTACAGAGAAAAGATAATGAAGTACGGACAGATGCTAGGAACTCCCACACCCAGGGGAAAATCCTGCAAAAAGACCTGTAAGACGTAGTACAAAAGAAGAAAAGAGTGTGACAATAGCCTAACTTCATAAGAGAGGGAATGTGCAGTCACAGAAATTTCAAGTAACCAGACCTCACTGATTTACCACTCAAGAGGATACCAATACTCATAAGAACAGATTCATCTGAGGTCAAAGCCAGATTTCCAACATCAGTGCGTGAATGGAAGGTGAGGACGCAGAAAAATAACACAAAATGCTACTTCAGACTAAACACTTGGAAAGTGGATATGCTTCTTTCCTTTCACTTTCCACCAGTTGGTTGCAGTTGAAAATAAAGCTCTAAGGGACGGCTGAGTCACAAAATAAAAAGGGCCAGGGTACCTGAATCATAGGTAAAGAAAGCCATGCACCAACCAAAACTATGACATAAGCAGGAAATAAGCTTGTGCTTGAGCTTGTATCTATTTCAGGTCTTCTCTTTTAAGTTTAGTCTGCCCTAACCACTAACAGTCATCTTTAGATAAAGAGATACACGGGTGGAGTAAACCTTCCGTGAAAACGTTAATTGTCTGGGAAAACTGTGGTGAGAACTGGGAAAACGTGCTATCTAGAAACAAGTAAAAGAACTGCCTGTGGCCAAGGCTGCAGAAGGTGACTCTGTGACTACATTTTCAATGGTTGTTTTAATTTTTCCAGTAGCAATCACAAACCCAGCTATAGGATTAGAAAAAGCAGATTTATATCAAGTTGCAGGCTATTTCCACATCCATTAAGACTAAGATGTTTTTAACAATATCTTGGGTTCCTATCAGACAAATGAAAAGCAAGATGTTTTTGGACAGGCACACTACTATGAATTCAACTCTGAACACCTTCAGTATTGTTAGTGGAAAATGCTGAATCACAGAATAAGTATTAGGAAATATAAGTGATAAAAGGCATCAGTGGGATACAAAGTGACAAAAATCAGAAAATACATCACAGAAATGGGAATAGACATGTCTTTTGAGTATATTATTTCTTTCCACCTTTCTACCATACAACAAAATAACTAAACGGCTTTGATGGAGGCCTTTAGTTTCTCTGGGCCTCCATCTGCCCACTGATGACAGAGTTCACCGCTGACAATGAAATAATGAATGCGAAGTGCTCAGCACCGTATCAAAGCAAATACCAATTACTTAATAAATACTTATTATTAATAATAAAAAGACCAAGTATAGATAAACCTCTAAGCTCTTTTCTGTTTTACAATTTTGTGACAATTGGTCATGAGTTTGACACAGTGTTTAAATCACCACTTGGGCTCCCTGTATTCCATATTGGAGTGTCTGGTTTCAGTCCTGCATACCCTGTTTCCAATCCAGCTTTCTACTAATGTACACCTTGGTAGGCAGCAGGTGATGGCTCAGCAGGTGTTGGCTCAGCAGGTGATAGTCCCTACCACTCATGTGGGAAACCTTGATTGAGGTTTTTTGCTTCAAGTTGCAACCTTGCCCAGCCCTGGCTGTTGCAGGCATTTGGAGAGTGAACCAGCAGATGGAAGATCGATCTCTCTCTTTCCTCTCTCTCTCTCTCTTTCTCTGTCTTTCAAATTTAAGAAAATAACAAAATTCATAAATAGATTTTATGAACCTATATTTTTTAGATAAGTATCCAAACTAATTAATGGTAAGTTGAAGTGGGGGAGCAGCATAATGAAAGAAAACATGAAAATATACTTGTGATGGATCCTACAAGCATAAGCCTGGAGGGAGATGCAAGAAACACAGTGCCCTCTGAATATGAATGCTAAATGAGGAAAGGCTGAGAGAAAGGAAACCCAGAGAGGAGAGATCAGAGAAAGGAACGAAGCCCTAGGAGCCCTTGGTAGACTTTAAGGTACCTCCTCATCTGTAGATTCTTGCTTTGATTTCCTTCAAGAATTGCTTATAAAATGTTGGTTTGCAGCCTGTCATTTCCTTTCCTCTCCTAAATATCTTCCAAAAATTAAAACTGCCAAACATTTACAGAGAAAACATTGTAGGCCTAAAAAGAGAAAAAGATTAGGATGGATGTTTAGCCTAGTGGTTACCCAGGGGTAGCCTAGTCACATCACAGAGGTGTAGCTGAGTTTGAATTCTGGCTCCAGCTCCTGAATCCAATCTCCTACTAATTTGGACTCGAAGAGGAAGCATTGAAAGTTCAAGCGATTGGGTTCCTATTACCCACATGAGAGACCTTGACTGAGTACCAGCCCTTCACCCTTAATTTCCCCCACCCCTTCAGTACCAGCTCAGCCACAAGTCTTGTGAGCATTTGAAGAGTGAACCAATGGATGGGAGAGAGCCCTCTCTATCTTTCTTTGTGTGTGTATGTGTCTGTCTGTGTCTCTCTCTAATTAGTAAATAAATTATTAAAATTTTAAACAGATGAGATAAAGCTTAGAGTACACAGTTAAATTGATTATGTGTAATACATCTGTGTTATCTGCTGTCCAACCACACCCAACCCATTACTATCACTTATTTCTTGAGTAATTACAGGATGACTGAATGCAGAGAGAGTCATGCACTCAGCAACCATGTACTGGGTGTCACCCACCTGCAGGGCACTTGGGTTAGCATGTGAGGTCTATAACACTGTGTAAGACCCAGCATCTGCTCTGCATGATCTCCTACAGGAAATGAAATAATGTACATTTTCCAAAAATCACAGTAAATAGGAGTATTTAAGGAGTATTTTCATGTACAGCATCAAAAGAGTAATTGAAGGTTTTAGAAATGTACAAAACCACAGGGCAATGAAAGAAAGCCTCATGAAATTGGCAGCCAGTGTTCACAGCCTTTAAGGATCAGTAGGATTTCAAAAGGTAAAATAGAAGCAAGGGCATTTGCATAGGGGTGGCAGAAAGAATACATAGAGAGGATACCAATTAGTCTCATGTGGCTGGGTCACAGCACAGATGAGGACAGAACTTCAATGTCAGGACAAGATTAGAAAAGTCAATGACTTCCATAACATATTTAAAACTTAATCCAATAGGGCAAAGGAATTCATGGAAGGGTGGAGCAGCCAGTGCCATGATCAAAGTAGTTTGGGCATTATCATAACAAAACACAACATCCTTTCCTTACTCAGAATAAGAGGAAAAGAGCTTTTGAGAACCTAGTACTCTGAACTATGTTATTTTTATCATCTTCGAAGCACTGCATTTAGAATCTTATTATGTTTTTACATTTTATTGAAATAATGGCATAAATTCTTCACCAAAATTTTCCTAAAATGTTTATTTAAACATAAACTTTTGTACCTCCTATGTGTCCTGCCTTCTGAAGACTACTTTAGACTAGGTAAGTAGGTAATAAAGATTTCTAAGCATATGTCACCCCAGTGCCACCAAGCCATACTCAGAGGTGATGTCTATGACAGTAGCAGCTTCTAGAAATCTCACTTTCAGAAAATAGCTTCTGTTATACTTTGTGGGACTTGTTTTTCCCAATATGCTAAAACTTTTTTACAGAACAAGATAGTGAGCAACCGAATGTGAAATTCCACAGGAGATGTATCCCTATTTAAAGACTCCAAAGTTCGGTGGGCACCGCAGCTCACTAGGCTAATCCTCCGCCTGCGGCGCAGGTACCCCAGGTTCTAGTCCCGGTTGGGACACCGGATTCTGTCCTGGTTGCTCTTCTTCCAGTCCAGCTTTAAACTGTGGCCCGGGAGTGCAGTGGAGGATGGCCCAAGTCCTTGGGCCCTGCACCCCATGGGAGACCAGGAGGAAGCACCAGGCTCCTGGCTTTGGATCAGTGCTGCACGCCGGCCGCAGTGGCCATTTGGGGGGTGAACCAACAGAAGGAAGACCTTTTTTTCTGCCTCTCTCTCTCACTGTCTAACTCTGTCAAAAATAAATAAATAAATAACAGTCATATTAAAATACAACTAAGATTACTAACTTACTGACAAAGATGTGAACCTACACACTATACAACTTGCCATGTTACAGTTGCTTCCTTTACTGTCATTCCTAGCATGGCAAGATTAAGAAATTAAAGCCAATACTGAAGAAGAGCACAGAATAGAATTAAACAAAAGAAAATCTTAGAAAGCACTGATACTTGTTTTTAAAGCTCAAAAATCTAAATATAATTCATTGTCCAAAAAGTATTCACACTTTTACAGTATTTCACTGTTGGAAAATAAAGCACATCTGTAATTATTTTATTTGGCCGAAAAATTGAAAGGTGTCCCCAAGTAATGTCTTATGGCTGTATTCATATTCTAAAGAAAAATGACTGCTCTACTCACAACAATTTCATTTTGGTAAAACTCCCATTTCAGACACTAGTTCCAAGTACTGGGTCTCTAGATTGCTCGCACTTCTCTCCGCCTTAGCTACAAGTTGGGGATTGCCATTAACACCCTCCTCACACAGCTAGGATTGATTAAATTCTTGAGCATTGGTGACTGGCTCAATCTCCAGCCCCTGTCCCTTCCTCATAGGTCAGGGGTAGGGCTGAAATTCCAATCCTCTAATGACATAATTGGGTCATCTGGCAACCAGCCCCACCCAAAAGCTGTCCAGGAGCCCACCAAGAATCTCATTAGCATGAAATCTCATTAGCATTCAACGAGATAACCATCATTCCAGAAATTCCAAGGATTTTAGAAGTTCTTGTGTCAGGAAACCAATGGAGAAGATATATTTCTTATTAATGCACAATGACAAAGAAATTTTAGTTGAGAAGTAGACATCTTCCATTAATTATTTCTTCCCACTAATTTTAGTGAAAAAATAGAACTAAACCTTACATAATTAAAACCACAAACTATGTTTTAGTATACACATCAGAAATTTGATTCTAAAAAATCAACAGGGGCCGGCTCTGTGGTATAGCAGATAAAGCCACTGCCTACAGGGCTGGTATCCCACATGGGCACCAGTTTGAGTCCTGGCTGTTCCACTTCTGATGCAGCTCCCTACTAATGTGCCTGGGAAAGCAGCAGAAGATGGCTCAAGTGCTTGGGCCCTTGAATCCATGTGAGAGACCCAGATGAAGCTCCTGGCTCCTGTCTTCAGCCTGGCCCAGCCAGGGGCCGTGTGGTCATTTGGGAAGTGAACCAGCAGATGGAAGATCTCTCTCTCTCTGTCTCTTGCTGCCTCTCCCTCTCTGTAACTCTATGTTTCAAATAAATAAATAAATAAATATTTTTTTAAAAAATAAACAAAATTATCAACTGAAAAGTGAGCACAGATATTACATGTAAGAAATACAAAACACAAAGACACCTCAAAAACAAGAAAAAGAAAAATTGGCCCCATTCAGGCTTTGGACAAACTCTGACCACTATCACAATCTAAACCTCCTCAGGTATTCAAACCATTGGCATTTCTTGCTTCCTTCCTCTTAAAGATTTGGAGATCAATTCCTGGTCACAGGAGGAGGTCTACTATCAGGTTGCCAGAGATTTCCTGGCACACAGCACCTTGGCCCTTGTCCTTACTTGGAGTTGAATCTGATTTTCTCTCACTCCTGACATTTCTTTCACCCATGACGTCAGTAATTCTACAACAAGGGAATGTAAAGCATGTCCATTACTAATTTCTTCTTCCATTAATGCACCACTTCCAAGTTTTCTTCTTATCTCAAATCTGATAAGACATGTTAGAATTATCTAAGTATTTTGATGGACAACTGAAACTTACTCTGATAATAGCTTCTTTCTTTAAATTTTTAAAAATATTTATTTATTCAAAAGGCAGAGTTACAGAGAGGCAGAGAGAGTGAGAGAGGTCTTCCATCTGCTGGTTCACTCCCCATTTGGTTGCAACAGCTGGAGTTGAGCCAATCTGAAGTCAGGAGCCAGGAGCTTCTTCCAAGTCTCCCATGTGGGTGCAGGGGCCCAAGGAGTTGGGCCATCCTCCACTGCCTTCCCAGGCCATAGCAGAGAGCTGGATTGAAAGTGGAGCAGCCATATGGGCGCCCATATGGAATACCAGCACTGCAGGCCTTACCAGCTACGCCAAAGCAGCCCTGATAATAACTTCTTAGTTCAGTTCCATTCAGTTCCTCTCTCTCTCTCCAAATAACAATCCTGAATGATTACTTATTTAAAAATCCTGGATGATTATTAATTTTCCCCTGATATTCAGCTAACAGGCAAGCCATCGGACATATTTCTCAGTAAGTGTGTTAAAAGTGACAAGAATAAAGAGTTACAATTTTTAACACTAATCCGGTTTTAAACTTCAGAGACACATTGAAAAAATACTGTTCTGTATTCTTCCAGAATTTTAATGAAGACTTCCCATATAATTTTCAATAGAAATATTATTTTTAAAAGTACACAATTGTTGGCCAGCACCGTGGCTCACTTGGCTAATCCTTTGCCTGGGGCACCAGCACCCGGGGTTCTAGTACTGTTTGGGGCGCCAGGTACTAGTCCCAGTTGCTCCTCTTCCAGTCCAGCTCTCTGCTGTGGCCCAGGAGGGCAGCAGAGGATGGCCCAAATGCTTGGGTCCCTGCACCCGCATGGGAGACCAGGAGGAAGCACCAGGCTCCTGGCTTCCGATTGGCGCAGTGCCGGCCATAGCGGCCATTAGGGGAGTGAACCAACAGAAGGAAGAACTTTGTCTCTGTATCTCTCTCTCACTGTCTAACTCTGCCTGTCAAAAAAAAAAAAAAAGTACACAGTTGTGTTGGGTTTTTCAAAATATTTTGAAGTACAAAATAGCAACCATTCTTAAAACAAAGATGATCTTCTTTTGCTATAATCTTCAGGAAAATATAAATCTCTCTGTTACTAAATTGACATTTTCCTTCACCACCAAGTTGTCTACAATGACTTGAGCCTATGATAACCTCTGCCTTCCAGAATCATAACAGTTATTGCCAATATCCAGCCACTGGGTATATGTCTAAGATCTTGATCTTATGTGTGGGTCCCCAATTGTTTTACACGTATATATTTTATCTTGTCAAACTCTAAACTTTTCAAAAAAGGACGACCATACTTTTTATTTATCTAGCACTTACCACTATCTAATGCTATACAAGCCTACACTTCATGTAAGAAACTAAGTGGTACATATATTTAACATGCAGTGCTCTCTTTGAAATGTTGTTTCTGCACTTAGGATAGCCCTGTAAGTCTGGGTGTTGACAGGTAGAGAGAATCAAGTTTTAGAAAACCTAGGTAGAACAATCATCACATTCAAAAAATAAAAAGGAGAAATTAGACACTAATGTGAAAATTGTTTTGTCTTCTCTAATAACCACAGCTGCCACTGTCCCCTACTCCCTCTGCTCCCCCTGTCCCCACACACACACCCCAAATTGAAAGGCACAAAAGACTGGATAACCCATGCACAACATGCAAAATTAAATTACCCTAGTTAGTTATATTTTTCGCCCAAAGTTTCCATTTTGAAAAAGACGGAAAAAAATAAGGAAGGAAGATAATATTTGGAAGTTTACCTACCACCTTCCAGATATACCCTAGTTATTTTATTGTGTTATATCTGGCATTATCCATATTTTGCCATAAAACAACTGAGTTTAAGTAGGTTACCTAGATTCAAAGTTTCTGCCCCCCCCCCCCTTTCCTGATAGATTCAGTTGGAGTTTGTTCCACATTCAATCACTCATTGAGAAAATATTGAGTTTTTTTAACAAGGCCGTCACCACTGTAGACGTAAGATTTGAAAGCATGCAACACAGGCCACACCCTATTCCTACAGAACTTACATTCTGATATTGAACAAATACCTAAACAGGATAATTTCAGAGTTATAACAGCTTCCAAATATGATTTGTGTGCAATGGTGATCTAATCTTTTAAAGTATCTGCAATGAGACTAGGTAGCTATGGAAACTAAATTGGGGAGAGAAAGTAGAACCCACTGAAAACTGGAAACACTGTGGCCTTGTTGTCAGTTACTGAACCAAGCCAATGCATCTTGTAAAAAATCAAAGGGAAGGGAAAGGAAGTACTTGTAATGCTGCTTAGAATTTCCTTACAAAAGAAAGTGACTGTCTGAGCCTATCAGAATGGACTGTGCCAGCAATGTGGATTCTCAACCCAAAAAGCCCATCCTTTGTCCCTTACTCACTAAAGTATTCCTACATTATACGGAGTCAATTTGATAAAAAACCAAGGGAGTTTTGTGATTTGACATACATAATGCAGCTGTCCACAACACAAGGTTCACCAGGAGACCCCACATAGCATCCACTGGCCAAGGCGCCTGTCTCTCACAGGAGTATGATGGCCAGTTGGAACTGTAGGACGCAAAGACTAGAATGGACATTAGCTACCAACAAGTGTCTCTGCCCAGAATGGCTGTTGTTATTAACCGTCCCTACTCAAACGAAAAACTTCACATCTCTTGATTTGGAGCATACACAACACACAGTTGTTTGAAGCAATACAGACTCGGTGGAACATACTGCCTTCTGTCACTTACACAAGTTCACTAAATTAGCTGCTTCCTATGATATTTCTCATGAGCTGAGTAATTTGGGCTGCCCATGATAATCTCTAAAGTACTTTGCAACTCTTGGGGAAGGCAGTCCCAGGAAGCAGCAACTCCTCTGCATGCGCTGAAAGCCAGTCTAGGAGCAGAGTGTATTTCTCCCAGTTGCACCGTCCTGCCAAAGAACGCTCTGCAAACCTACTTTTGCTGGTAGAAGTCACTACGTGGGGAAGGGAGGCTGACTCAGGCTCATCAGTGTGCACCTTCCATTTCCTCCGGGGACTGTCACATTCAAGCATCTGAGTTTCTCGAAAGCTTCAGCCCCATTTCAGAGCCGTTCCCACCCTCGCTTCAGAAGAGAGCAGCACTCCTTCTCATCAGGACAAGCTAAAAAGTTTGCGCAAACTTTGAATGAGACACCAACTCTCGCCACTGGTACTGAGTGTGCTGCGAATCTATTACACCCCAAACAGAAACAGCTAAACCGTAGGTAAGAATCAGCCCATCGTCTGTCGATGAGGGGGAAATTCGAAATCCGTCCCCAGCTTCCCGCCACCACCCACAGCACCACCGGAATCCCAGAAGACGCGCGGGGTCAGAGAGGGATCGCTCCCCCCGGGGAGTCTGAGACGGGGGTCTCCCGGGAAGCACACACCTGACACGGATCCTCACGAGTCGGCGGGAGCACCAGCTTCCTCCAGCCAGGGCAGAGTCTGCCTCCTCCCAGGATCAGAGCCTCGGCCCCGGGGCCCGCAGCTAGGCGCGGGGGTGTCACTCGGGTCAGGCGGGGCGAGTGTAACCCGAGGCGCCCTGCGCGGCCGCGCCCCCCGCCTCCCCGGCGACTTCCTCCTCCCGCGCCGCTGCCTCCTCCCTCGCCGAGCCCCGACCCCGGCGGCTCGGCGGCCGCACGCAGCGCGCAGATCTCGGGCCCCGGCGCCTCCGGCCCAGCGGGGAAACGCGGAAGTGGAGGCGGGAACCCGGGCCTAGTGTGGGGAGGAGGGCGAGCCAGGTCCCGGCTGCCCAGGGAACGCGACTAGACTGGGCCATCGGGCACGGGGCCTGCCGGGTGGGGCCGCGCCACCGCCGGTGCCAGGGCCCTCGCCTCGGGCGGCGGACGCAGCGCGCCGCTTGGCCAGCTGGCGGGCGCTCGGGCAGGAAAGCCGGGGCTGAGCTGGGCCGGGGAAGCCGGAGGAGGTATCTGGTGTCCTGAGCCCTCCCCCACGCCGGCCACCCTCGCCATCTGCCCGGGAGCGGGGAGACATTCGCCCGCCTGCACGCGGCGGCGCTGGCTCACCTGATGCCTCGTCGCCTGCCCCCAAATCTGGCTTCCCCTAGTCGGCACCTCCAGGTACGCCGGCTTCCCTGGGCCTAGAAACGCGTCGAGAAGGCAGGCGGACCCCTGGGACCTCGCCGTCAGAGCCCAGAGCCCTGGCCCGGGCTCACGGCGCGTGCTCTGGAGATGCGCCAGGCCTCCTGACCCCGCGCCTGAATGTCAGCGTGGAGACACGCTGGGAAGACCAAGCCCAAGCACCGGGCGGGGTGGGGTGCTGAGCACAGGCTCCTCAGGCCCGGCCTCGTACAGGTGGGGGGAGGCGCAGAGCCGGGCAGCCGAGCAGCAGGCTTCCATTTGCACCCCCCCTCCCCAAAACCCGACCCTGCCCACTGAGCATGCCCAGCGCACTTGTGGCCACTGCAAGGGCTAAGGGGGCCCTAGGAGGGCGCAGGTGGGGTTCAAATGGACCCCGCTTCTTTCAGACCTCTCCTCTAGGTGCTGTACTAATAATTATTTCTGTCGTGATATTGGAAAATACCTGGACGTGGTCGGAAAGGTCTTCCAAAGGAAGGCAGCCAAAATAGTTCGAATGGAAATCGCAGCGGTTATTTTAATCGACTCTTAATATCCTTAGATACCGCAGAATTCTAGCAACTGACGGAGATGTATGGACTCTGTTAGGTCCTAAGCTCAGCTCCTGCAGAAAACCAAGAGAATATCCAATGCAACAATGGTTCTTAGCCTTGAATACACATTAAAATGAGATGAGTGGATTAAAATGGAGGTGTGGATGGATGTTAAAAAATTATTAATGCCAGGTTTCCATCCCCAGCCTGTGGAAACAGTCTGAAGGTGGTGTGAGAAAATCCCTCAAAGGTTCTGAGTATAGTCATGGAGGCCCACAGCATCACCATCACCTACGACCTTTGGGTCTGGGTCTGGGACAAAGCAGGTTTAACAAACAGTTCGGGCAGGTATGGTGTGCACTGAAGTTCGAGAGCTACTGTTTGAAAGCTCCCCTGGAAGAGTCTAGGTTGAGAACCCTTGTAATGGACCAATGCCTTTCACATTTTTCTCCCAAATCCCAGACATCTGTCCAGAAGTGTACCATGTTACCCACAAAAGGAATAATCTAGTTGAAATGGGTGCCAGTCCTGGATTTCCTTCCCACCAGTTCTAGAACAGTTCAGTTCTCTGAAAATGAGAAGCAACTGCTACGTTGGTACTTGGGGGCCAAGTGCAGTGCCTGTATCATAACAGATGTGTAAGTTCTACTGTTTTGAAATGAATGTTCATTCTCGGTCCTACTATGCCTGTTGCCCCCAAGTCCTGGTCACCTAGGACCAGGCCAAAAGTGAGTCATTCTCATCAATAACACATGATGATCTGTGAGACTCTGAGACTGATTTGCAGAGGTAGGACTTTCAGGAGGAGGTATTTGGGGTCCAAAGCAAGCAAAGGAAAGCAGCAGGAAGACAGGCATCTGGAGTGTAGAAAGGGAACAGATGGAAAAGGTGTGTGTGGAAGCCCAGTAAAAGAGGAGAGACAAGGAAGCTAATCAGACCACAATTTACCTGGACTCTTCTGGCTCAATACCTCCAGCCTCTGGGGCTGGCACTGTGGCATAACAGTTAAAGCTCCAGCCTAGAGTGCCCACATCCCAAATGGGTGCCAGTTTGGTCCCAACTGCTCCGCTCCAGGTCCAGCTCCCTGCTGATGCCCCTGAGAAAGCAGCAGAAGATGGTATAAGTCCCTGGACCCCTGCACCCGCGTGGGAGACCCAGAGAAAGCTCCTGGCTTCTGGCTTCAGATAGGCCCAGCTTCAGCCATTGTGCCATTTGGGGAGTGAACCAGCAAATGGAAGATTCTCTCTCTCTCTCTCTCTCTCTCTCTCTCTCTCTCTCTGCCTCTCTGTAACACTTCCTTTTAAATAAATAAAATAAAACCAGCCTCTGATCCGTATTTCCCATATTTCCCCACACTCCAGACTCATGTCTAATCTCAAAATTGCCATGAATAAAAGAAAATAGCGAATTTTTGTATAGCAGATACTTTGATTTACTGGGTGAAAACATTGCTATTTTTTAATAACTCAGAGCATAAGCTGTTTAAAGCATATAACAAGTTAATTTTTAAAAATGAACACTAGATCATTTCAAAATGTGGAGGTTTATGATACTTCTGTAAGATCCAACAGCAACTTCTAAAATAAAAAGTTATTCCCTATTTACTCTCAGTATTGTCTAAAGCAAATAAAATATAAAAATGCAGTCCTTTTTTTTCTTAACCTATTAGATAATGCTTCAAAATCTTTTTAAAAGATGCTATTTGTGAATACCTGAAGTAATGTTCCACCTCCCTGTATCTGCCCATGTGTCATAATAAACTCAGGATGGAGCTGCTCCTCTTATTATAATAATAAGATCATAAACACTGACAGAGTTTAGTTGCTGACTGGAGTATCTAACAGGAGCACAATTTCCCATGTGCCTAAGCAATTTCTCTTCCATTATTAATTTTATGAGGAGATGGGGCATATCATTAATTTAGGAATTGCTCTTCTGAATTACCTATTACACTTGATACACAAATAACATTTTGTAAAAACTTCTTCTCTCAACAAGCACTTGCTACTGCTGCATTTTTGCTCATGGCATTAAAACAAAGCCAAACAAATAAACGGGTTTAAAACTAAAAAGAGAAGAAACTGAGTGGGGTTATGGCAAAGGACCATATCAAGTTTAAAAACATGAATTATTTCAGCAGAGGGAAATCTACTGAAGACCTAGTTCTCAGGGAAGTTCCAGTCTTAAGTGTTTCTCCTTGCCATCATAAGCGTGAGTCAGCATTTGGAATGAAACTGTGTTTACCCTCTTGTAGACTACCAGTGTCAAATATCTTTAGTGCCACCTCTTTTCTCCTGTGCTTAAGATAACTTCAGGACAGTCATGGATTTTCACTCTCACTTGGCTATAAAAATCTGCAAAGTTTTCCCCCTTTTCATTCACCCCTATCTTACCAATGCCCGAGTTTGCCTATCATGTAGTTATCTTACGTGTGTAGTATTATCTGGTGAATTTACAGCATTACCTATACCTAGTGGGACAGAAACACTGAGAAGTCCTTCCCTTCCCAAGCCTGGAGAGTGCTAAGTGCTTCTAAGACATCCTAAACCCTTTTGCTGGGGGTAAATTCTTCCCAACAGGGGGAGTTTCCATTAATGCAACCTAAAAGACCACTTGGTTTCGTTCTCTATTTCTGGAGATAAAAAAGTTTTCTCTGTAGCCAAGTAAGTGTTCATAGTTTATCAAAGCTCATAAAAATATTTTTGGGATATCAGAATTGAAGGGAACCATAAATGTGCTTTACCTCCACACCTGTATTTTTACGAATGATGAAACAAAGGCTCAGACTTACCTAAGGTTACAGAATTCCCTAAACATAGAAGACTAAAAAGAGGAACTGCTTGGTATCCAGAACCCTGTGTGGGCTTCAGACTCATCCTGTTGAAGGTTCTTCAGCCATGGTTTGGTTCTCTAACTTCCCAAGATACGCAGTATCCTCATCAGCGAGGGATCTTACAAGTGAACATTCACATAATATTGACTTTGTGCCAGGCACTAGTCTTAACATGCAATTTTTAGTCCTCAGAATAATCTATGAGGTTTGTCTCTATCTTTTCGATGGGGAGGGGAGAAGGAAGTTGCTTCATTTTGTTTGACAAAAGGGAAAATTGAGGTACAACACTATTAAGTAACATGCCCAAGATAACATAGTTTGCATATGGCCAAACTGGGATTGAATGGAATGATATATGTAAAATGCCTAACATATCACAAAAGTTTCAGTGTTGTCAGTTCCATTCTCCAAGCCAGGGGCATTTTGACTCCTGGTCCAATATTTGCCAAAAGAATTTTGTTCTGAGCTCTGTATGTTCACATATTTCTTCCATTATTTTCTTTACCTTTGGTTCATGTAAGTAGTGAGCATAAATTAGAATGTACTGTATATGCTATATTCTTACCCATTCTTAATCACAGTTGCAAACACTAAGAAGCTAACCAAAAATTAAACAAAGACCAAAAGTTTCCTACTTACAAATTTAAAAACTAGTTAAGAGTTTCCAAGAGATTAACAATGCTATTCAGGAAAATCTTAAATCTTTGAACAGTACCAGACCAGTCACTTTGAGATCTTAAGATTAGAACAGCACATTTAGTAGGTCTCCATCTACTTGTTACATGCATTCTTAACAGCAGAGTTATGGGAGCCAGTGCTGTGGCGCAGCAGGTTAACATCCTGGCCTGAAGCGCCAGCATCCCATATAGGCACTGGTTCAAGACCCGGCTGTCCCTTTTCCCATCCAGCTCTCTGCTATGGCCTGGGAAAGCAGTGCAAGATGACCCAAGTCCTTGGGCCCCTGCAACCGCGTGGGGGACCTGGAAGAAGCTCCTGGCTCCTGGTTTCAGATCGGCCAATTGAGGAGTGAACCATCGAATGGAAGACCTTTCTCTTTCTCTGCCTCCCCTCTCTCCGTGTAACTCTGACTTTCAAATAAATAAATAAATATTAAAAAAAAAAATAGCAGAGTTATGAACATCTAAAAATATCCAACAGAAAATCTTCCCACGTCAGTGGTTCTCGATGAGTTGGATCAAGAATGAGGTGAAAATATATGATCCTTGAAAAAATGAAATAAAAATGCTAAATATATTTTAAATGAGTATTTTATATTTTATTTTTGCTTTATAGGAATCTGGGAAAGTATTCTTAAAATAAATGCTTAAAGCATCAGTATAAGTGGTACCAAGAAATTTAGATTTAAAGGTCTTCTGGGTGTAGGAAAAGTGGACTCCTACCTCAGATGGGCATCTGCTTTGTTCTTAGGACATGGCAGGACTGAAAACAAGCTTTTGCAAATCTTGATGATGAAAACTAAATAATGTTGTCTCTGGCACATAGTTTCCTGTTTAATAACAGCAGGAAGATTGTGGGTTTGCAGAAATGTCCCAAGCAACTCATGTCGAGAACATGCATAGGTATCAGGTTCTGATGTGGGAAATAAGACGAAATGGAGAATTGGGTTCTTCAAAGTAAAACTAGTTGTCATTCCAGGCAAAGAGGTAACTGAGCCAAGGGTAACCAGTCCAAAAAACTCGAGATTTGTTTAATTCCACTTCTTAATACCTGTTACTTGAGGTGGTTTAAATCTCAGGAATACATGGTGAAAATGAGTTTGACCATGTTTGTACTATTATTATGTGATTTTTTTAAAAAGAATAATCTGAGCAGCAAAAACAGAACAATAGCAACATACAGAATTTATGTCTACATGATTAGCATTAAAATGAGGATTGTGTGTCTTGCTTAAGCAGCCTTGAACATGCAGGCATTGACCTAATTTCTGTCAAGCCAAGAGGAAGGCATTTTACACATAGGAGTGCAGGCCAGAGGGTAACAGGTGCTGTTCTCTCAACAAATACCTTGGCCTCAAAAGCAAATCTCCTTTCCTCCCCCATCAGCAAAAATCACCATACAAAACCTAAAAATGAAAGAGGGTAGAGAATCTCTATTCTGTTATCCTTTACTTACAAGTTAAGTTTGTTTTTAAAAGAGCTCTCTGTGAGGGAAGGGGCTAAAACATAAGGAAAAAATGATTTAATGCAGTATCCATTGAACAAAAGTTTTACAGTTTAATTGAAATGTATTATTTTAAAATTCTCTAGGCCACAGTAATAAATAATCCCATTCCCTTCCTGCCAAATCTCTGAGACCTGAGACAGCCTGACATGATAAGAAGCTAGAAAGTGATGTCAGGGCATTTAAACCTTTTTTCCTAGTAAATGTTAATTAATGTGTGTCCTAAAAATATCTTTCAATACTCCAGGAGGGGAGTGGAGTTTGTACCTGTACCTAAGTTAAACTATCTTAAAATGAAAAATTACCCTGAAATATCAGTGTGGGCCCTAAAATAAATGTATGTATCATTAAAAGAGAAAAGGAATAGGGAGACTGCATGCAGACAGAAGAGTAGAAGATAATGTGATTATGGGTTTAGTGATTGGAGGAATGCAGCAAAGCCAAGAAATGTCAGCAGCCACTAGAGACTGGAAGATGCACAGAACAGATTCTCCCTGGAAGCCTCTGAAGAGAGTGCAGCACACCAGCCCCTGTATTTGGAGCCAGTGGTACTGATTTTGGACTTCTGGCCTTCCAAACTGGGAGTCAATAAGCTTCTGTTTTTGGGTCACCAGATTTGTGACAATTTGTTATAATAACAATAGAAAACAAATACAGTTTCCTCCGTTTAGCTCCTGGCTCCTGGCTTCAGATCGGCGCAGCTCTGGCCGTTGCGGCCATCTGGGGAGTGAACCAGCGGATGGAAGACCTCTCTCTGTCTCTACCTCTCTCTGTAACTCTGTCTTTCAAATAAATAAAATAAATCTTTAAAAAAAAAAAAAGTGCTCAGACCTTACAGTAGAGTAAGGATAATCTATTCAACAAAAGATGCTGGATATATGGATATATGTAGAAGAATGAAATTATATTCATACCTCTCATCATACACAAAATCAACTCAAGATGGGCCGGTGCCATGGCTCACTTGGCTAATCCTTTGCCTGCGGCGCTGGCACCCCAGGTTCTAGTTCCAGTTGGGGCACTGGATTCTGTCCTGGTTGCTCCTCTTCCAATCCAGCTCTTTGCTGTGGCCCGAGAGTGCAGTGGAGAATGCCCCAAGTCCTTGGGCCCTGCACCTGCATGGGAGACCAGGAGGAAGCACCAGGCTCCTGGCTTCAGATCAGCGCAGCGCGCAGGCCATAGTGGCCATTTTGGGGGGTGAACCAACAGAAGAAAGACCTTTCTCTCTGTCTCTCTCTCTCTCTCTCACTGTCTAACACTGCCTGTCAACAACAACAACAACAACAAAAAATCAACTCAAGATGGACCAAAAACCTAAATTTAAGCCCTAACACTATGAAGCTGCTGGAAGAAAACGTAGGTGAAACACTTCAAGCCATTGGTGTAGGGGACATCTTTTTGGACAAGACCCCCAAAGCATAAGCAACAAAAGCAAATCTAAACAACAGGACTATATCGAACTCAGAAGCTTTTGCACACCGTAGGAAATGATCAAGAGGGTGAAGAGATATCCAACAGAATGGGAAAAAATATTAGCAAACCACCCATTCAACAAAGGATTAATATCCCAAATGTATCAGCAACTTAAAAAGCTCAACAACAACAACAAAAACAACAAAAATCCAGTTGAGAAATGGGCAAAGGACTGCAATAGACATTTCTTAAAAGAAGAAATACAGGGGCCGAAGCTGGGGCACAGTGGGTTAGCACCCTGGTGTTAGGCGCCGGCACCCAATCTGGGCGCCGGTTTGAAACCCTGCTGCTCCACTTCCTCCACCTCCCATCCAGCTCTCTGCTGTGGCCTCGGAAAGCAATGGAAGATGGCCCAATTGGCCCAATGGTCAAACCAATGATCAAGAATGTTATACTACTTAGTTTTAATGATCTGTGATTACTTTAAAATTTACTGAGTGTGGGTGAAATGGCCATTTTATAGCCATTGTCTATATTCCCACTAAACTAGGATCTTTTTGCTTTTACTTGTTAAACTTATTATTTAATGCAGTACTAAGCCTTTTTATTGTATTGTAAATTTAAAATGTTATCTCAAAAAACTAAAAAAAAAAGAAATATAGGGAAAATGGAGGGTGTGAGAGAAGGAGGAAGGGAATATCATTGTGTTCTTAGAATTGTATCTACAAATCACATTGAATATGTTAAAAACTAAATAAAAATTTAAAAAGAAAGAAAGAAAGCTTGCTCACACCACTCAAGTCTTCCTTCAAGCAGGACTTACTTCTTCAATAATTAACCTCCAGCACCTGGCTCCTTCAACATTCGCCTGGATGCAGAGAACTACCTCATTCAAGGTCATTCCTTGGCTGGTCAAGTCCTTATCCTTTGAATGAAGCAGGGGTATAGAGTCAGCTACATATTAAGAAATAACTCTGATGGGGTGTAGCTGTTTCAGATTACCTCAGGGATTGATTAGGGCTGTGTTCAGGCTGCATCACAATTTCACCTCTCTGTCTTTCTTGTACAAGTGTTAATCCTAAAAAGTGTTCTGTATGTCATACCGTGTCACTATCTGCTTTGGGAAAACACAATCTACATCAGGACCTTTCATAAATGTAAAGCCCAGGCAACAAAAACCATCAACATCCAACCAATTTAAAATTCATTCTCGTGCTGGCGTCGTGGCTCACTTGGTTAATCCTCTGCCTGCGGCACCGGCATCCCATATGGGCACCGGGTTCTAGTCCCAGTTGCTCCTCTTCCAGTCCAGTTCTCTGCTGTGGCCTGGGAGAGCAGTGGAGAATGGCCCAAGTGCTTGGGCCACTGCATCCGCATGGGAGACCAGGAAGAAGCACCTGGCTCCTGGCTTCGGATTGATGCAGCGCCGGCCATGGCAGCCATTTGAGGAGTGAACCAACAGAAGGAAGACCTCTCTCTCTCTGTCTCTCTCTCTCTCTCACTGTCTGTAACTCTACCTGTCAAATAAATTAAAATAAATAAATAAAATACAATTCATTCTCTCCCCTTGCTCTTATTTCTCCATTAAGACTGTATGCTTCTTTCCAACTCAAATAATATACTTTTTTAATTCCCTAGAGTTGAAAGTCTCTACAATCTGTTCTACCTGTGTGAAAACACAAGGCTTATCAAATGTAGGCCAGAAACATGAGTTACAAAACTTCCTCACACTCTACTTCTTTGCAAGGTATTTCTAACTTAGGTGTTTCTAACATCATTCATTCAATTTTTATTTATTGAGCGTCACCTATGCACCAGACACTATTCCACAGAAATAAGGGTTTGCACTTGTATTACTCACACTAGACTGTAGCCATGTGACATGCTTTGGGTCAAGATTTATGTATACCTCTTTCAGGCAAAGCAAAATGAGCTCATTAGGCTAGTGTAAAACACATAAGGAATAATGGTACTTGGGGCACATTGGAAAAAACATGCAACACCCTGTAGGGTTGGCCCCTTAACCTGATACTTGAATTTTGTGTGACAAGCTTAAAAAACTAGACATCATGTACCTTCTTGGTGATGTATTATAAAGTCCACAAAATCATCTCTAAATTATCTTTGCCTCCCAAAGATTTAGCCTGAGTTAATGAAGCCTTTAGGTCTACATTCTAGTCCACAAGACAATGAACTCCTTTTCAACAAAACGATGTCTTCAAATAAAAGAGACGGGGTCTGATCTATAGTAAAAGTGACTAATACGACATAATCAAATATATTGCATGTGGGATTTCAAAATGAAAAATATTAAAATTCAATAACATTCACATCATGATAAATCATAGAATTTATGCAATAGTCTTCCCTTGATGAGTTCAGCCTTTGCATTTATTTATTCTAACTTATCTTGCTTTTCCCACATCTTTTCCTGTCATCCTTAGCTCCCTCCTCCTCAGTAGTATCAAAAGTTTACTCTGATATAAGCTACAAAAAATATCTACTTTGCCCTCAAAATTGAATGGCAGTTCAGTCAGGTGTGTGATTTTATGTTTAAAGTCATTTTCCTATAGAATTTTTATGATATTCCCCATTTCCTGATAGTGTCCAGGGCACCCAATGAAAAGTCTGTCATCAATCTGATTCTTGCTCCTTTGTAGGTTCTCTCTTCTTCTATCTGGGAACCTTTGTGCTTTCTGTCTTTATGATTGGAATTCAAAAATTTTATTAAAACGTGTCTGGAACTGAGTATCTTCATTTGTCTTACTGAGTACTTGTAAGCACTGAGAATCTTAAGATTTGGCTCTTTTTTTAACTCTGCCAAATTTTCTGCAATTATTTCCTTAAATATATCCTCCATGTTCTCTTTATTATATTTTTCTGGAATTCTAATCAAAGAATTAGAGTTCATTAATATATCCTCTGTATCTGTTCAACATTTATTTAATTTAATAAGCCATTTATTGATTCACTTCCAAAATGCCCGCAGTAGCCAGGGCTTGGCCAGGCTGAAAACAGGAGCCAGGAACTCCATCCAGGTGTCCCATGTGTCTGGCAGGGACTCAAGCAGTTCAACCATCTTCTGTTGCTTTCTCAGGCACTTTAGCGGAGAGCTGGACAAAAAGTGGAACAGCTGGGACTTGTACCTGTGCTGTTTAGGACACTAGTGTTATAGGCAATGGCTTAACCAACCGTACTGCAATGTGGTGACCTATTTTGCCACTTGCATTGTATTCTGAGAGAATTCTTCAGTTTAATCCTCTAAGTTGCTCATTATTTATTCGATTATGTCCATTCTGTTACTCAGATATTTTTTTAAATTTTTTCTAAGATTTTTAAAAAATTCTTAATGACTAATATCTTTTTGTATATTTCCATTGATATTAATCATATGTCTTCTGAAGTTTCTTTCTGTTTTCTGTATTGTCTACTTCTTTGGATGTGAGTGCCTCTGTTTGCAGAGTTTTGTGCCTCACTTATTCTTTCTTAAGTTTGGTGACTCCTGATGGAGTGCTCAAACTTGTACCTAAGTATTTTTCATGCTTATCATCACTTATCTCCAATGATTTGAGGGAGAGCCCAAACACAAGGTGAGATGAGATGTCTCTATTGCTTAACTTCTGTAGTCCAGTTCCTCACATAATAATGAGACCTCTTCTCCTTCCTCCTCTTTCACTTCTGAAGTTTCTTCTCTTCCTGTAGACCCACGGCCTCTTACTCCTCCAACTTGGAGACACCTTTTTCCTCCCACTCTGAAGACTCTTCCTCCTCCTGTTTCTCAAAGTTCTTTATCTCTGGCTTAGCCTTTACCTCTTTAATAGAAAGATCAAGCTATTATTGGTTGTACTTCAAATCTGTGCTTTGAGTCAATTAGAGTTTCACTCAAATTTTTTTTATTGAATCCCATACCTTCTTCCTCCTTGATTATTATTATTATTTTTTTAGTAATTCTTTTGTAAAGGATTTTTGGATGGTAAATTTTCCAAGGCTTTGCAGGTCTAAAAATTTTCCATTTTTATTTCTGCACACCTAGATTCCAAAACTTCAAAAATCTTAAAACACATCACCTACTTCTGTGCCTTCACCAAGAAGGAAGACACACTGCCCATGGAGCAGAACTTAGTCTATTGCTTGGCTCCAATCTGGTCCTGGGGAAGAAGGGCAAGTGTGTGTTTTCACTGAATTCCTGTTTGAAATGAAAGTGAATTTTGGTGGACAATGGGGAAATCTGAATATTGTCATTGTTTGAATATCTGCCACCACAAACACAAAAGACAATTCTCCCAAGACTTATATTAATTGTAGTAAGAGGGTAGAAGTGTATTCTCTTCATGGTGTTTAGAGTGGGGCCCTGTGGGAAGTGATTACATTGGATTAGATCTTTAGGGTGGAGTCCCTATCATTTGAATACTGATGGCTTTTTTAAGAGAGGTAGACAGAAACACATGCTCCCCATCTCTTTCCATGTGATGCCCTGTGGCACCTCAGAAATCTCCAGCAAGAACACCATCACCAGAGGCTGAATAAATAGGGCCTGCTGGATTTGGGCTGTGAACTTCCAAAACCATGAGAGCCAAAATCAGTCTCTTCCCTTGTAAAGTTAGAACACCATAAGCGTCTCTTTATAGTGATGAAAGGTGACTAAAACAAATGTAGACTTAACAAATATGGCATTAGGGAATTACAACTGATTTTTTTCAATGTAATAATGATATTACAGTTATTTTGGAAACTCTCATTTTTTAAGTGCATGCTAAACTATCTCAAGATGAAGTAACATACACAATTCAAGAAGATTCAGTAGGGGCCAGCGCTGAGGCGCAGCAGGTTAAAGTCCTGGCCTGAAGCACCGGCATCCCATATGGGCGCTGGTCCTAGTCCCAGCTGCTCCTCTTTCGATCCAGCTCTCTGCTATGGCCTGGGAAAGCAGCAGAAGATGGCCCAAGTCCTTGGGCCCCTGCATCCATGTGGGAGACCTGAAAGAAGCTCCTGGCTCCTGGCTTCAGTTCGGTGCAGCTCCGGCCGTTGCAGCCATCTGGGGAGTGAGCGAGAGGATGGAAGACCCCCTCTCTCTGTAACTCTGTCTTTCAAATAAATAAAATAAATCCTTAAAAAAAAAGATTCAGTAAAGATAAATATATAGATATACATATTTAATGTTTTAATAAGTGGCAACATAGTAACAATTTTTGAATCTAGAGGTAAATAAATATTTATTTTTCTTTCTAATTTATACTATGATTTAAGATTTTCATAATCAAAATCTTTAGTATTGATAAAAGGGCAGTCTCTATGAAGCTGTTGTCCATTGTCGTTTGGGGGAATTAGGCCCAGTGTTAGAAGGTACCCTAAATTTTCAAAATCAGCTGGAAATCTGAAGTTTTTACATATGCTTTATTTTTACTTTAAGAAGATACTGGCAGCCAGACCATAAATAATAATAATAATAACTCCACAGAAGTCTGGTGCGATGTTACTCGATAGCCTGTGACCTCTGGGCTTCTAACTTGCTATCTCTGATTCAGATCCCTGGAACCTTAACCTTTTCCTATGCCTTAGCTCTCTGGCCTTCAATCTCTGATCTTCTTTCTTAAAGTCATACCTGGCTAACTTCCTCTATTTCTCTTCTTCCCTACTCCACAACTGACCTCTGCCACTTTGCTGTATCACTGAGCCGTCGTAGGATAATGTGACAACTAATCAGGCTATGATTTTGTCTCAAGTACCAGATCATTTAACAAACTGAGAACTGTTTAATAATTATCCTAGGGCACTAAACATTCTCCTAATGATCTAAAATAGTTATTAAACCTCCCCACTTAAGATTATTAAATTGTAACATCTGTCTTCAGGAAGCATTTCTATTACATGTAATATTTGCAAAACATTTACAACCGCTTTTAGTTCTATCTCCTATCCTATGATAGGTTTATAGTTTTTTTCCTTATTTAATGGCTGAAATCACTGGGAGGCCTGGAGTTCCCAAAGGCAACTTGAGTCCTTCATGTGAGGAGGTATTAGACGCAGGCAAGCTTCCTGGATGACAGACTGCTGCTTATCCAACTGCGCCGCTTCTCTTCAGCCCTTGTTTGCTTTATTAGCTAATTATGAGGCTGCATATTCAACCTAGGTTCCAACTATATTAAGGGCTATTTACTAGCTAAAATCAATACTCTTTCGATTAGCCACCTGGTGTGGCTTTTGGTAACTAAGCATTATTTGGGCTTCATTGCTTTTACCCCATCAGGGAGATGGGAAAGTGCTTTGCTTTGATTTTTTACACTTAGTAGCTACTGCTCTTAGCAGTAGGAGATAAAGGGCAGTGGAGACTAGCTCTGCCATGGTAGAGCCTAGAAAAAAACATGTAATATTTATTGCATGGAAATTACAGGAAAGAGGTGAAAAAAAATGGAGTAACAGTGATTTTACTATTAATATACTTCTTCAGTTAGATAAATTTTTTGGATATATGAAGATACTTCAAAAACATTCATAAAAAGGGAAATTAAAAGTAAGTTTATGTTGGTACAAAAAAACTTTGAAATCCACGGAGAAGAGGGATCTTCACAAAGTTCTTGGAAAATGCATATTATGAAAAATCTGTGCATGGATTTCAATTTGTTTTGCACCAACATAAACTTATCTTTTACTTTTACTTTCTAAGACCGTTTTGAAGTACATTCATATTATCTGGTGCTGCAGACATTATAATTAACCCTTAAAATACAAAGATAAATGAAATACTTTCACCAACTTAAGCTGAGAAGAACAACATTGAAAAAATAATTAGTATACAAGAATATAAAGCTCACAAAGTAGATGTGGAATGGGTTTTGAAAATAATCGTTCATTCTTTTGAGAAAAAAAAAATTAGAAGGCTTTCTTGCCACTGACAGTAGCAAACCAACCAAAAAGATGCTTATAATGTAGGTATTTTCTTGCATAAATAATTCATGCTGATTTTGGAAACATGAAAATATATAACCAAAAAAGGGAGGGGGGAAATCCGCATAATACCACCACTGGAAACACAACTAACCACTGTCAATATCTTGCCATAAACATTTTAAGAGTGCTTCCTCTGGTATACATATGCAAATTTTCAAAAACAATAAAAAACAAAAAATGTAAAGACACAGGCTTCCAATCAGATCATCAAAACCAAGTCTTGTCATTTACTATCTTCATGACTGGGCAATCAGCTTAATCTCTCTGAGCAACAGTTTCCTCCTCTATACTATGTGGGTAATGAAATGTACCTCAATGAATTGTAAAGATAAAGTAGATGATAGCAGTACAGTTCTTAGAACAATACCTGGGGCATATAAAACACTTAACATATTCATTCACCCAACAAATATTTATTAATACCTCTCTGTTCTAAGAAATTAGACCATATCAGTGAACTAAATATGGAATTTAGTTGTAACGCTGTCATCATTGTTAGTGTAATGCTCTGTAAATCCTCTTTATTATAAAGTATTGAACATATATTTCTATGATAACAAACATGGATCTATATCATCATTTTTACTGGCTACATGGTATTTTATGGAAGATATCCCCAATCTATTCAGCAAATCACATAATCAAGAACCTATAAAGACAGCTTCTAATCTGTATTATGGAGAACACTGCTGTGAATACCTTCATATTCTTGTCAAATTCAGTCTTAAAAATATATCCACGGCCAGCGCCGTGGCTCAACAGGCTAATCCTCCGCCTAGCGGCGCCGGCACACCAGGTTCTAATCCCGGTCGGGGCACTGGATTCTGTCCCGGTTGCCCCTCTTCCAGGCCAGCTCTCTGCTGTGGCCCGGGAGTGCAGTGGAGGATGGCCCAAGTGCTTGGGTCCTGCACCCTATGGGAGACCAGGAGAAGCACCTGGCTCCTAGCTTCAGATCAGCGCGGTGCGCCGGCCGCAGTGCGCCGGCCGCAGTGCGCCGGTCGAGGCGGCCATTGGAGGGTGAACCAATGGCAAAGCAAGACCTTTCTCTCTGTCTCTCTCTCTCTCACTGTCCACTCTGACTCTGCCAGTCCAAAAAAAAAAAAAAAAATCCAATAAGTGCAATGATTCTGATTACTTATTTTTTTAAAAGATTTATTTTATTTATTTGAAAGGCAGAGTTAGAGAGGGAGGTAGAGACGAAGAGAGAGGTCTTCCATCCGCTGATTCACTCCCTAGACGGCCACGACAACCAGAGCTGTGCCGATCTGAAGCCAGGAGCCAGGAGCCAGGAGCCAGGAGCCAGGAGCCAGGAGCTTCTTCCGGGTCTCCCACATGGGTGCAGGGGCCGGTTCGAGACCTAGCTGCTCCACTTCCAATCCAGCTCTCTGCTATGGCCTGGGAAAGCAGCAGAAGATGGCCCAAGTCCTTGGGTCCCTGCATCCATGTGGGAGACCTAGAGGAAGCTCCTGGCTCCTGGCTTCGGATCAGCTCAGCTCTGGCCATTACGGCCAACTGGGGAGTGAACCATCAGATGGAAGACCTTTCTCTCTCTCTGTCTCTCTCTCTCCTCTCTCTGTGTAACTCTGACTTGCAAATAAATAAACCTTTAAAAAATAAAATTAATGTATGTAAAAATCACTTGAAATGATTACATAAAAATACTTACTCCTAGGAATAAAGGCTACCTGCATAGATTTTTGAATCTGTAAAAACAAGTTGAAGATTGAGGATATTCCTACCATCACCTCCTACAAACCCAGATGTAGGTATCCAACTATACGAGGTTGAACAACTTATGCTAGATCCTTATTAAGCAAAGAGTAATTATGTATGAGAAGTAACAGAATCGTCACAGGGACATTTATCACAAATGCTGGTTCTCATAGAGTTATTATACAGAATATACAGTTTAACAAGTTTTCTGGATGCTTTGTATGTATATTAAATTTGAATAAACCCTATTCTTTAGGTTAACTGTCAATAATCTGTAAGTAGATCCAACATGGGCAAAAAATCCCATGAAATGTAGAATCACATCCATTTGTTTTCTGGAGAGACCTAGAATCTTCATGGAAATGAACACTGAGAATATGCACAAAGAAACCTTTGTGTCTTAAATTCTTTCCACCATCATTTGCATAACTTGGAGGGCTGCGAGGATTCTCAGAGGAATAAATCTGTGGCATATCAAACTCCTCCACTAACATTCCAAGAAATGGAGTGAGCAAAAATTGAAATGACACTCTTTTAATTGTTCTCTAGTTATCTCATTCTATTTATTCATCAATCTTTAACTGCCCTATGTATAAATGACTTTATGGACGATTATAGCAAGAAAGAGTTAAACAGCCTGAAATATGATCAAATTAGCTTTGGTTTTATATTTCTTACCAGTTTCTATTGAACAACATTTTAAATTGTAAAATTATACACCTAAACCAAATGCGAATAAGGGAAATCATGGAGCTTTTACTTAGCATTATTAGTTGATATTTTTAAGAGATGCAAAATTGCTAGAAATATCCATATATCGTATTGAGTTCCAAATTTCATTCTGTTAACCTCTTGGAGCAACTTGGCTGGAGACAACCAGCCTGTAATCAAACCTGAATTTTTGCTAGGATTTCAAATGTTTTAAGAAACAGCTAAGTAATTACTTCAAGTAGGTATAGTGAGATTTGGAATAAATCTAATGGGGGACAAGCACCTGTTGGACTAAGTAACATTTCTATATCCCACAATTTCTTGTACTACAAATGGTACTTAAAGAAAAGTTGCAAAGTATGTTAGATCTTAAAAACACAACATCACTTATTTAGCTTCTGCTTCAAAGTTTTATAAGGTAATAGTTGGCTTTGATTAAGCAAAGAAAAAAAGGCACAGAAATAACCATAAAACATTTACAAGTTTTTGATGGATATCCAAAATTGCAGGCCCTGATGCTCATTTCACTATGAAGATACCAAGGTGAAAGTTCAACAAGATGGTAAAAAATCATTTTCCCTTTCTTATAAACACAAAGGTAATCCACTCTCTTTCCAAATTTGGTGTAGTTGATGACAGGGATAATAATGACACTAAAATAAGATAAAAGAGGCAAAGAAAATAAGAAAACCAAAACAGAAAATTTGGGAAGTAGAAGAGACCCAGATAAGACCTACCTATAAGGAGACTAACTCACTAAGATGTAAAAACTTACAGCCAAAAGTAAATTAATGTAAAAACTTAAAGTGAAAAGTAAAAATAACAGGCAATCAAACTGGAATGGTGACATTGCTCTTTAAAACCAGAAAGAAGTGCTATTTCTTCATGAAACTGTGCTTCATTTTCAGCTACAGTACTTCACAGGCTATGTGACTAGTCAGGAAGAATGAGTCTTTGTAGAAATCTCTTGGTTGCCATTGATTCATGGAATATCATTTCTCAACCTTCTAAAATTTATATACATCTCACACTATTTTTGCTACTTTATAATCAATGTAACACTTTTCTTTGAATTAATTTACTTTTAAAAAGTCTAACTTCTCCCTAAGAAATAATTTCCCTGTATTAATTTTGATACAAACAAAATAAATTAAGAACTAAAAATGTCTATATGCCATAAAAAATATCATAATCAACAGTGTCCTGGAAAATCCTGACAAAATAGGTGTTCAATCATGGTTGATTCAGAGTAAATCTGAACTTATTTCTAGTTTAAATAGAAGAAAAGACATAAAAAGCATGTCATGTTCCCAGAAGTGCCCACATGGTGTTACCTTTCAGCTCAGTATGATTCAGATGCATACATAACCCCTCTTTTCTATAGAGGAGAGAACTGGTAAGATGGACAATTTTGAGGGGTTGTGAATGATTATCAGGGGAAATCAATGGGTCTAAAAACAAATTAGCCAGCAATTTGGAATCTGAACCAGCCAAAGGCACAGACATTATCTAGAACTGGAAGTCTATCCAGGTGTGGTTGCATCCCAGAGCTGTCTTCTCTGAGAGACATTTCTTCCTAGTGATAGCACACATATTCCCTTTTGCAGTCTGATCTTAGTGCAGATAAAGAGAGTTCCAGAGCCTCTCCCTGACCTTGCCCTTGTGAAGAGAGTAGGGAGACAAGGTTAGAGGGACCTTAATTCTGAACCTGGTTTGAAGGTCTTTATATTTCCTTTAAATCACATATCTCAGCATGCCAAAAAATTCCATATTTTGGCCTATTATTTTCTGAGCCCAACTGCAGCTTTTTTAGGAACTTGAATACATAAGATACCAATGGAAAATCTTTGCCTATTTAAGATTTTTCCCCAAATCATCAAAACAATGACAATTTTTATCTCTTCACATATGCTTAATTTTGTATGAGTTTACCCAAGTTATTGGTATTAACCAAATACTAATCTATAACTTTTCAGTGATCTGGTTTTTTTAAACTATTATTTAATGAATATAAATTTCCAAAGTACAGCTTATAGATTACAATGGCTTTCTCCCCCCATAACTTCCCTCCCATCCGCAACCCTCCCCTTTCCCACTCCCTCTCCACTTCCATTCACATCAAGATTCATTTTCAATTCTCTTTATATACAGAAGATCAGTTTAGTATATATTAAGTAAAGATTTCAACAGTTTGCACCCACATAGAAACACAAAGTGAAAAATACTGTTTAAATACTAGTTATAGCATTAAATCACAATGTACAGCACATTAAGGACAGAGATCCTATATGAGGAGTAAGTGCACAGTGACTCCTGTTGTTGACTTAACAAATTGACACTCTTGCTTATGGCATCAGTAATCACCCTAGGCTCTTGTCATGGGTTGCCAAGCCTATGGAAGCCTTTTCAGTTCATCGACTCTGATCATACTTAGACAAGGTTGTAGTCAAAGTGGAAGTTCTCTCCTCCCTTCAGAGAAAGGTACCTCCTTCTTTGATGACCTGTTCTTTCCTCAGTGATCTATTTTTATCATTCATCTTGCAAAGAATGAGATCAGAGAAGAAGCAGAAAGTGGTCCAAAATCAGATTCTTCCGAGTAAATCTGATCAGTTGTTTAAGAACACAACTGCTATGTGAGAGGCCTTATGCTAGTTTCTGAAAATGAAAAGATAAATCACATAAAATCTTGAATTAAGACTGCTTAAAGTTTTGTGAAGGACATTGGGCAGTTAATCAAATAAGAGAGCAGTAAATGTTATGAGAGTTATGCAAAAGTGCCAGTGGAGTAAAAGGAGAGTGGCCAATGGTGCCCGAGGACAGCCATGCCCAGGTTTTCACAGTCAGGTAGCAGCTAAGCTCCAGGATCTGGAACCTTCACAGGTACCCAAAAAACCAATTCTTCAACAAAAAAAAAATTGTAATTTGAGAATCAAAGAGACAGAGGGACAGACCCCAAAGAGACTTCATACATGGGTTTATTCACCAACTTCCTGCAATAGCCAGGTCCAGGCCAGGCTGAAGCTGGGAACAAAGAATTCAATACAGGTTCCTCCTGTGGATGTCAGAGACCCAACTACCTGAGCCATCTTCTCTGCCTCCCAGAATCTGGGTTAGCAGGAAGCTGGAGTCAGGAGCGAGAGCTAGATTTGGAAGCCAGGTACTCTGATATGAACTCCAGTGCTTTAACAGCTATCTTAACCACCATGCTGCCTGCCCACCAGGTAACAAATGTCTTAACTTCCAGGCCTAATGTCCACTTCCAAAATAATTTTTAAAATACATGAATAAATTAAGCTGTTTTACAAAGTTGTAGACCGGTTTCCTGGTGAAGTCTTAGAAACTCACCAGAAGGAATTGTCGTGCAAACTAATTTATTTGCAGCAAGTAAGGGGACCACAGGGACTCCCTTCCAAAGCATGACGGAATAAGCAGAGGAAATGGGTATCTTTTATTTTACAGTAAATGAATATGTAAGAGGGGAAGTTCTTAACTTTGCATGTAAGGGTGGGTACAAGTCCATGCAAGTGGAGTTCAGAAACATGTGTCCTCAACCTATGTTGCAGTTTATGGTGATAAGGTTAAACTCCCCTGGGAATGAAGATCTTAGTATTAAAATGAAGCAGAGGATGACCTTTGGATATTTTTTGAACCATCTGTGTAAGCATTGCTCTTGCAGTAGGGTGGATGCTGATTGCATCTTTCCCTGGAAAAACCTGAAAGACAAACATGGGCCGCATTGGGTGCTTTCACGGTCTTTTTTTTTTTTTTTTTTTTTAATTTCTGACAGGCAGAGTGGACAGTAGAGGGAGACAGAGAGAAAGGTCTTCCTTTTTGCCGTTGGTTCACCCTCCAATGGCTGCCGCGATAGGTGCGCTGCGGCCGGCGCACCGTGCTGTTCTGATGGCAGGAGCCAGGTGCTTCTCCTGGTCTCCCATGGGGTGCAGGGCCCAAGGACTTGGGCCATCCTCCACTGCACTCCCTGGCCACAGCAGAGAGCTGGCCTGGAAGAGGGGCAACCTGGACAGAATCGGTGCCCTGACCGGGACTAGAACCCCGTGTGCCGGCGCCGCAAGGCGGAGGATTAGCCTACTGAGCCGAGGCGCCGGTCAACTTTCACGGTCTTGAAAGGAATCATAATAGAAATTTTCAAACTGCTCGCCATTAACTGATGAGAAAGGAATAAGGTCAGATATTAATCACTTGGATAAACAAGAGAAAAATCAGTACAGGTTTACCCTGCCCAGTATACTAAGCAAATGCATTTTAACTTTAGGATAAAGTGATATAAAGCCTGAGTTCACTTTGAAATGTTCTCATTTGCTTTTAAACCAAATACTGACACATTCATTTAAGTAAAATTTTTCATTTTTCAGTGCAATTTCAAAGGATGAGTGATTTTTGACTCGTATACAAATGACATTTTGGAGAAAAGTGTGACATTGGGTGGGGGAAGATTTGCAGCATGATACCAGTTCTACCAATAATAGACTACCTTGGCCAAACCACAGCCTCTCTGGGCCTCAATTATTCTGTTTTGCACTCACCCACTTTTGGGTTCCACTTGCAACAGAATCAAAACACTTCTCATCCTCACTGCTACCATATTGGTTTCACTCTCCATTATTTTTCTGTGGGAATTGTTGAAATAACTTTTTTAAAAAGATTTATTTATGTATTTAAAAGGTAGAGTTACAGAGAGAGGAGAAGCCATAGAAAGAAAGAGCAATCCTTCATCCTCTGGTTCACTCCCTCAAAATGGCTGTGTTGGCTAGAGGAAGCCAGCCAGGTGTCTGGAACTCCATCTGGGTCTCCCACATGGGTACAGAGGCCCAAGCACTTGGGCCAACAACTACTGTTTTCCCAGGGGCAGTAGCAGGGAGCTGGACTGAAGTGGAGCAGCCCACAAGGAATGCTGGTATGGTGGTGGCTTAAGCTGCTATGCCACAATACCTGCCACAAAACAGCTTCTTAGCTTACCTCATGCTTCTTTCTTGCCCCCTCACTCTGTTCTCAACTAAGCAGCTAGAATATGCTTGTGAAGTAAGACTGGGTCATTCCACTGCTCAAAATCTTCCACTATCATTCAGAGCTTAAGACAGCTAGCTCTTTACCATGGCCACTACCTATCCACTGATCTCCCTAACCTCATCTCACATCCCTTTGCCCTTCCTTCAATCCCTTCCAACCACAGGGATGTTTCTCACCAAAGTACCTTCTACCTCCCACCTCTGGGACATTGAACTTTGGACTTGGCACTTATATTCTCTTTCCCTTTTTGCAGTTTTCACTAAAATGTCACTTCCTTCACCACCCTATGTACAATGTCAGATCCTCACCAACATTTTATAATGCTGTCTCTGGTTTGTTTTTTCTCCATAGCACTTATCTTCATTTCTTTGTCTTATTTCTTGTGTCTATTGTCAATCTCTTCAAATTACAATGTGATTGTCATGGGGCAGGGATTCGTGTGTATTTTGTTCTCTGAGGTAACATCAATGACTAGAAGAGTGTCTGGCACATAAAACCCTCAAATAAAACATTTAATGAATGACTTAAGTAAATAATAAAAAGTAAAGAGTTTGGATTAGACTCTTGTTATATTTTCCATATTTGCAGAATAACTTATGTTTTTGTTATTTTGTCTAAAAATCAAGAAATAGGAATAAATTAGTTACTCAGAAATCATAATATGATTTTGAATCTACTTAGGTATTATATCATACCTTTATATCCTTATTTAACAACATAATAAGGGCCTATTCTTCCCCTCTGGGACTGTCATTGTTATTTAAAATATACACGTAATAACTGATGACATCTCACATTTTTAAAAATGGAAATGACACTGATAGCATAATCATTAAAAAAGTGAGTACACATTAAAGTATTGCTAGTATTCAATAACTTTCAAAACCTTTTTTAAACTCACTTTATAAAATAATTCTAATATTTATTTATTTATTTATTTTCATCTACTTGAAAAGGCAAAGCAAAACACACAGGGTGGGTGGGGAGAGATCTTGCATCCGTTGGTTCACTCCCCAAATGCCCACAACAGCCAAATTTGAGCCAAGTAAAAGCACTAGGAGCCAAGAATACCATGTAGATCTCTCATGTGGGAGGCTGAGGCCTAAGCACTTGGGCCATCATCCACTACCTTCCAGAATGAGTTAGCAGGAAGTTGGATCCGAAGTGGAGTATATAGGACTGAACCCTCATTCCTATGTGGAATTCAGGCATCCCAAATGGCATCTTAATCTGCTGTGGCACAATGCCCCCCAGGAACTCATCCACTTTGAATGTTAAAAAGTTGATTCTCTTTCTAGTAAAGTTCAGCAATGATATGATGCTGCTGAAGCCACTGAAATGTCACAAAGCTACAGAGCTAGAAAGTGACTTTAGATCATCTGGTTCACATCTTTTCCATAAAACATGTGAAAATCCAAGCGAGTCAGAACCCATATATTTCTTGAGATAGAAACACCTTTAGATATATCTATCAGATGCATTATGAATACTTTCAGATAATAGACCTATTCTTTAAATTTTAATGTGCATATTTGACCTCACATTGATTCTTTCTTCTTGTGCTTCAGCATCAATTATTACAAAGCTGTTAGGTTTAACTTTCAGTTTATATAAAATTTGAAGAATAAGAAGTGTAGGTTGGTAGTTATATGTTATTTATGTTCATAAACGATACCTTGCTTTGAAACTTCAATTCTGAGAGCAATTGTGCTTAGAATACTCAATTAAGACTATATTAATGATATACATTCACTGTATTTGTATACCAATTAAAAGTTTTTCTTATTTTAAAGATAGGAAGAGAGACAGAGCTCCCTTTGATGCACTGCAGAGCCAGGAGCTGAGAACAAAACCCAACTATCCCATTTGGATGACAGGAACCCAGTAACTTGAGCCATCACTGGATTTGCATTGTCAGGCAACTGGAGTCAAGAGCCAGACCCAGGGGCTGGAGCTGTAGCACAGTGGGCTAAAGCCTCCACTTTCTGGCTGCTCCTCTTCCCATCTGACTCTCTGCTGTGGCCTCAGAAAGCAGCAGAAGATGGCTCAAGTGCCTGGGCCCCTGCACCTGTGTGAGAGACCTGGAAGAAGCTCCTGGCTCCTGGCTTTGGATCAGTTCACTTTTGATGTTGCAACCATTTCGAGGGTGAACCAGCCAATGGAAGACCTTTCTCTCTGTCTCTCCTTCTCTCTCTAACTCTACTTCTCAAATAAATAAAATATTAAAAAAAAAAAAAAAAAGAGCCAGGCCCAGAAATTGAACCTACGTACTCTGATGTGGGATGCAGGTGTCCTAATCAACAGGCTAAATGCTCACTCCTACATCATAACTTTAAAATGTAACAGCAAGGGGTCGACACTGTGGCCTAATGGGTTATGCAGCCGTCTGAGGCACCTAAATCCCAGTGGTACTGGCATCCATATAGGTGCCAGTTTGAGTCCGGGCTACTCCACTTCTGATCCAGCTCCCTGTTGATGCACCTGGGAAGGTAGAGGAGGATGGCCCAAGAACTTGGGCCCTTGTACTCATGTGGGAGACCCAGAAGAAGCAACTTGGCTTCTGACTTCAAATTGGCCCAGCTCTGGCCATTGTGGCCATTTGGGGAGGGAACCACCAGATGGAAGATCTCTCCCTGTTTCTGTCTCTCCCACTCTCTCTCTCAGTAACTCTACATTTCAAACAAATAAAACAAATCTTTAAAAAATAAATAAATAAAGTATAATAGCAAAATAGAATTTAAAATGTATCCTCTAATTATAAGGAAAATCAAATTTTGTCCCGAAATTATGTATGCATTCGCATCCATTCTTTTTAATTTGAAGTTAAATTTTTTAAGTGTAACTGATTGAGTTTTTGAGGCAAACTAAATCTAGTTGAATACTTCCTGCTGACTCATTAATTGCATTGAATGTATAAATCACTTTATCCATGGTATCCACATTCCTAGAAAAGGAGATTCAAGAATTTAGAATTTGAACACACATACACGCACACACAAAATCCTCGTGTTTGAGTCTCTGTTCAGCCACTCTAAAATATTTTAAAATATATTTTGGCTACTATGTAGCATATTCTCTCAGGGTTAGATTTATTTGTCTTCATAATATTATTCACCTCTATACAGTTACACATGGTTTCACAAAGTTAGTTCTTATTTACTGTATCACTAACTAATATTTAAGCTTATTAAGTGTCAGGCACTGTGGAAGACTGTCCATTGAATTCTCCTAACACCCCAATGAGGTTATATACAATTGCCTACCCATTTTGCCAGAAAAGAAACCAAAGCATAGAGGAGAAATGACTTGCCAGGTCACAGAGTTACTAAGAAATGGAGACAGGATTCAAATCATAACCAGATCTTTATCCTTAGCCATTGTACCATACAACACATTATTCATACAGCTGTCTGCAGGTACTTTTTGAGACTGACTGATGGGGGCCAGCGCAGTGGCATATCGGGTAGAGGCGCAGCCTGGAGTGCCGGCATTCCATATAAGCCACCACTTTGTATCCTGGCTACTCCACTTCTGATCCAGTTCTCTGCTATGGCCTGGGAAAGCAGTAGAGGATGGGCCAAGTCCTTGGGCCCCTGCACCCATGTGGGAGATCCAGAGGAAGTTCTTGGCTCCTGGGTTCAGATTAGCACAGCTCAGGCCGTTGTGGCCATCTGGGGTGTGAACCAGAGGATGGAAGACTTCTGTCTCTGTCTCTGCCTCTGGCTCTCTGTAACACTGCCTTTCAAATAAATAAATAAATTATACATTAAAAAAAGACTGACTGATAAACCCTATATCTTTGTTACCGGTTTCTTCATTGCTAATAGAAACTGTGTGGCAGCTGTTGTTCCCACCTTACTTAGACAAGCACTCAGAATGGTAAAGTGAACGGAGGAAATTACTTGGTATCTTAGTGAGCTCGGCTTTTCTGAAGAGGCATAATATTCCTCAACTCCACCAAAGATTCTTTAGGAATAATTCTTATCAATGACTCAAACCTTTTAACTGTTATTTTTATAACACATATTGGTTACAAACAGCTTGAGGTTCACTGACCTTTAAGGTCATAGTAGGAGACATGTTACTAGCTTCTTATCTTCCAACTACTTGCTACTAACGGAAAAACTTCTAGAAAGTTTCACTGCTGCATTATTTAATGTACAGAACTTATATGACTGGAAAGTTGTACAAACCAAGTACACAGTAAATGCTATGGAGCATAAATGAGCTTTCAAGAGTGCAAGTTCAAGAGCAAGAATTCTAACCCTCTACTTACTTTGTGAAGGATTTTAAGCAAATTACTTAAGGTCTTGTTTTCTGATGTGTTAATTAGAAGTGCACTGTTAGTTCAAGTTGAACAAAGTCTAGTTTCCTATAAACATTATGTGTAGTCTTACCTTCACCAACCCTATTACTTTTCTTCCACTACATAGAATTAGTCTTAGAAGCAGAAAAAAAAAATACTAAATTGAAAATAATTGATCTGTATTACACATTCAGTTAATTGATCAAATGGAATACTCTTTTCACTGGTGTAATATCCTGTGTGTGTGTGTTTGTGTGTGTGTATCTATGTATGTATATAGTGAAGAAAGAGGAAAGCGTGAAGAGGTCTCCAAGTAACTAATAGCAGAATTAACCTTTTAAGCATAAAATCAAGATAAGGTGGTCATGAATGTTCAGTAGCAAAATAAAGTCAAGCCATATATGACTTTGCAATGCAGCACTTTGCAGTAAATGAGTGGGGGAGGGAGAAAGTACAAATGTGTTAATGGTTCAATCTGGACCTTTCTACCATATCTTTAATCATTGTCCACATCTTCACTGCTAGGTTAAGTTACATCCTGGATGGAAAAGGAGTAAGACACTTACAAGGAATTCAAAAGATAGAATTGTGCATAATATTAGCATATACATACAAAAAGTGAAGTGAGAAAAGTGCTGATGGGGCACACCTTTATCTGAAACATTACCTTGATCTTATCCTTCAGGTCAATGGCAGCCTATCCTGGGCCTTGTGAGCCAGGCTGAACTGGGGTAGAAAGTATTGGGCTAAAGGACATAAATGCCCAAAAGAAGAGGCACTAGGAAGTAAGGGAGTTGGGAACTATTTATAAGAGAGCAGGTCAAGAGCAAGCCTGGGACCACAGAAAAAACAACAAAATTCACATAAAAAGAACCAGAATTAGGGGTAGAGTGGAGTACCCACACAAGCAGGGGGGCTCTGGGATTATCAGTTTGAATGTAGGGAAGGTAGGTTCTTCTGTGGTCTATAATATTATAATTTCAATACACTGAAGGTTTTTCTTCCCTCCCCCTGCCTCCCCCACCTTTCCTCTTGCCACCAACAACCACCACCAAATTCACATGTTGAAATACTAACCCTTAGGATTATGAGGTAGGGCCTTTATTTATTTATTTGTTTTTAAAGGGAGGTTGTTTCACACTTTCTTTTTTACAGTTTTATCTATTTCTTTGAAAGAAAAGTGACAGAGAGAAAAAGAGAGAGAGAGAGAGAGAAATCTTAACCTCTGGTTTACTTCCCAAATGCCTGCAACGGCCGACAGTCAGTTCTGGACCAAGCTGAAGCCAGGAGCCAGGAACTCCATCCTAATCTCCCACGTGGATGTCAGGGACCCAAGTACTTGTGCCAACTTCTGTTGCCTTCCTAGGCACATTAGCAGGAATGCAGACAGATGAATTGGGACTTGAACTGACACATCAAAACGGGTTGGCATCATTGCAAGGGGAGGGGGTGTACTTAACCCATTGTGCCACAACTCTAGCACTGAGGTGGCCCTTTAGAAGATAGTTAGATTATAAGGGTGAGATCCTCATGAATGAAATGTATGCCCTTATAAAAGGAACCCCAGAGAGGCCCCTAACTCTCTGCATATTAGAATATAAGAAAACAGTATCTGCCAGGTAGAAGAGGGCCTTCAAGAGAACCTAACCATACTGGCACCCAGAACTCAGATTCCTGGCCTCCAGATCTATAAGAAATACTTTATGTTCTTTAGAAGCCACCAGTCCATGGTACTTTGTGAGTGCAGCCCTAACTCACTAATAAAATTATCTGTCAGGAATATTTGCTAGCGAATACACACAGATAATTAGGAGAGAATCACCCTGGAGAGGCAGCCTTGCTTGCTGCTTCACATTATTCAGCATGCACTGTACATTCTAAGTGGACCTGGAAACAGCTGTCTAACTATCCAACCAATTTTAAAAATCAGGAAGATGTGTGATAGGCAGTAAAAACGAACTAAGCAAGAGCAGGAGAGCTAGAACCAACTGTGTAACTTGAGCAGTGCTATTAATATATCAAAAAAAAAAATATGTCTCTGGGAAAAGGTTAAGGATATTTGGAATGAAACAGAGTGCAACACTTCAGCTATACTCAAGCCTTCCAAGGATGTGGAGGACCTGGCCTATGGATTCTGTTCAATTTTTTTTTTCAAGGATATACATGTATTGAAAATGGAAACACCAGATATTTATCAACTGATGTCATTAAACACTTGCATTTACAATAACTTTCCTATGCTTTAACCGCATGTTTACTCAGACCCATCAGTTTATAGCCTGACTTACACTCTGACATAAGAAGAAAAATGCAGGGGCCAGCATTTTGGCATAGCCGGTAAAGCCGCCACCTGCAATGCCAGCATCCCATATTGGCACCCATTCGTGTCCCAGATGCTCCACTTTCAATCCAGCTCCCTGCTAATAACCTGGGAGAAGCAATGGAAGATGGCCCAAATGTTTAGGCCCCTGATTTAAGCCTTAAGATATGCCTCCATTAAATGTTAAACTGATGATAGATCATTACCTACTGAATTAAAGATATAGAAGTAATTGGTTGTTTTTTAAAAAGATAAATGATATTATTTGAAATTTATCATAAAAGTAATACAGGTATAATTTTTTAAAGTACATACAAAGAAAAGCCCAAAATTTATAATTACTTATAGTAATATTTAACAATTACTGGGTCCTGACATAGTTTCAAGAATTCTAAGTGCTTAAATGTATAAACTCATATATTTTTCAAAACAACCCAATAAGATTGGACATACTATTCTTTGTATTTAATTAAGGAAAACAAAGGCTGGAAAGATAAGTAGAAGCTGAAGCTCTCATAGCTGGAAATGGCAGTGAGCACTTATACTCATACCATGCTACTCTTACTCTTTCTCATTCAGTCTTTTCCTTAAAATTAAATATATATTTACCTGAAAAAAACTGTTGTTGACCTATACATAGTTTCTTTCAACAAGTTTTCCCCACATCATCCACCCAGTAACAAAAGCAAGATCTAGCCATGAGGGATACTCATAGGACTACTAGAGTATCATAACTTCTATGCCCTTTTGGATGACACAGCTCAAGGAAAACATTTCCAAAATTATGATTTTGTTGAGTGAACCTCCTATTCAAATTCAATAACCTGTAGTTCTTTCTCATACTTTCCCAATCTGTATTTTTTACCTCTCCCTCCAAAGTGAAAAAGTAATACCATCAAACATCAATGTATTATTCATTTGCTCTATCTTACAATACACATAATTTCAGAATCTATATGCCAGCATTACTATTAATACAAACCTAACAGATAAGTCAAGACTTACTTCCCCATTTTTTGCCCTTAGGATATATCTACTAGGTAGCCAAAGTATTATGCTGTGTTCAAATGTGATTTTAATTAATTTGTGTGTATGTGTATGTGTGTGTGTGGTTATATATTAATATGCCATTGGGATCCTTGGTTTCCATTTGCATTCATATTTTTTATTTCCTTTTTTCATTTTTTACTAAATGTTGTTTTTAATATATATAAATAGTTTGAAATATAAACCTATATAGAAGTATATATCTGGTGACGTGTAATTCACGTCTGCCTCATTTCCATATATGCCTTCTAGGTGTCTCCCTTCTGTGTTTTTTATTGAGGAGAGGAAGGAGTAAATGCGTATGTGTATGTGTGTGCATGATGAACAACTCAAGGTACGCAGAAACCTGGGTTCCATTTATAAATGCACACTTTATACTTAAGAACAAATCAGAAAATGTATAAGGCCAAGGTGGTTAATAAACAAAGCATGTGTCAAAACAAAGATTTTTAGAATTATATTGATTAGTTTGAAGATGAAAACAAATATATTACTTTTCCTTTGTAAAGTTTTGTGTCCTTCCTGTTGTGTTATGACTACATCTGCAACTCTTCATAACCATTAATTACACTGAATGCCTCTAGACTGTTAAAAAAAAAACATGAAAATAGAACTATACACATTTAAAGTAGGAATTATTCTAAAAGCTCATCCATAGCAGAGGGATATTTTTTAAGAAGTCATTGTCAATTATTTTATCATCTATGAGCTTTCCTTAAAAAGCTGTTTAACTCATTTAGGGAACTAGTACATTATAAAATGATTTAAATTTTTTTTACTAAGTTTCTATAAATGAAACCTCTGGTATCTAGGATATTAACTTTGGAAAAGAGTTTCTGAAATCCAATCCTCTCTACATACTATTTATATTGATTTTCTTTCATATATTGATAATATAAAAATACTATTAAATCTGGCTTTTTGCTGCTTAAATTGTAGAAACTGGCCAGCATTGTGGTGCAGCATGTTAAGCCTGCTATACTGGCAACCTGTATTCAAATATTTGTTCAAGACCCAGATGTTCCATTTCTGATCCAGTTTCCTGCTAATGCACCAAAGGCAGTGGAAGACTGGGCCAAGTGCTTGGATCCTTGCTATACACATGCAAGATCCCAGTGGAGTTCCTGGCTCCTGGCCTCACCCTGGTCCAGATCTCAGATCTACTTGTTGCAGCAGCCATTTGTGGAATAAGCCAGCAGATGGAGGATCTCTCTCTCTCTCTCTCTCTCTCTCTCTCTGTATATATATATCTTTGTCTCTGTCACTTTGCCTTTCAAAAATAAATAAATAAATATTTTTTAAAAATATAGGGGTGGATTAAGTCAAGAACTAATATTAAGAATGAAGTTAATGTTATTAATTTAAAAAAATACACTGGTTTCCTCCAAGTCAAACCTGTATTCTAACTAGATGTTTTATTTCCAAATAATCCAAGTTATTAGCTTACTAGGGAAGCTATAACAGATTATCACAAGTCATATGGCTTAGACAACAGAGATTTAGTGTCTCAATTTTGAAGATCAGATGTCCTGGAGCAAGGTATTGCCAGGAATGATTCCTTCTATGGGCAGAAGGGGAGAATCTATTTCATGTCCCTTTCCTAGTTTGTGGTAGTTGGCCGGCAATCCTTGACATTTCTTGGGCAGTATTAGGGTACTTCAAGAAGTTCATGGAAATGGGATTTTAAAGTTAAATTTAACTTGGGGCAAAATATTATTGAAATCCATACATAGTTTTCATAATACACTTTTTTTTTGCATAAAGGTATTGAGAATCCTGGTAGAATTATCATCCTATCTCTGCCCTCATCTTCAGATTGTATGCCCCTTTTGTGCATGTTTCTGTGTCCAAATTTTCTCTTTTTATAAGAATACTAGTCCTATTGGACTAGAGTCCAACCTAATGATATTAGATCATCTGCAAAGATCCTATTTCCACATGTGGTCACATTCTGAGAAGTTAGGACTTCAGCATACATATTCTGAAGGACATAATTCAACCTGTAACACCTACTAGATAAACCAAATGGGATTCGTGTGACAGCAAGAAATTACTCATGCATCTTACATAAATAAACAAAAACGGAAATCAATGATAGATGAAAACAGAGAAGTGGAACATGAAAGACAATGGTTTCCTTTTTTTCTTCTTCTAAAATTGATTAAAGAAAGAGAGAGAGAATTTCCATCTGCTGGTTCACTCCCCAAATAGCCGCAACAACCAGAGCTGAGCTGATCCAAAGCCAGGAACCTGGAGCTTCTTCTGGATCTCCCATGTGGATGCAGAGTCCCAAGTACTTGGACCACGTTCTGCGGCTTTTCCCAGGTGTATTAGTAGGGAGCTGATCAGAAGTGGAGCAGCCAGGATACGAAGTGGCACCCTTATGAATGCTGGCATTGCAGACCCAAGTAATGATGTACCTGTCCACTCTACCAGAGGACACTCCGGTTGTTTCCTCAAATAACTCAACAGTGAACATCATTGTAAAAGGTATAAGAGGCCCAAGCACTTGGCCCATCTTCCATGGCTTTCCCAGGCCATTAGCAGAGAGGTGGATTGGAAGTAGAGCAGTGGGACTTAAACTGGTGCCCATATGGGATGCTGGCATAACAGGAAGAGGCTTAACCTACTATGCCACAGCACTGGTCCCATCTTTTATAAAAACTAATAAGCACATGTATTTTGCATCTCAATCTATTTATTTTTAACTTTCCTAAGAGCTTTGTTAGCACTACAAGTTTCAACTTACTCAAACTTATATATATTCTCTGCAACATAAACCTCATCATATTTCAAAAGGCAACATAAAAACTTCTCAGATTATTGTGCTGAAGAGAACCTTGCTGATACCCTCATTTTGGACCTAGAGAAAATAAAATAAATGACTCATCTAATATGAGAGTACTTCAAAATGTTCATGGAAAATGGAATTTTGAAATTCATGCATTGTTTTTTCATGAAAAATTTCTTCGTGAAATTTTTGAAGCATTCTCATATGCATGGATTTCAAATTATCTGCACCGAAATAAACTTGTCTTTTAACTGTTTACACAAACTTTTTTGGAGAACCCTTGTATTGAAAGAATTGTAAAGGCAGAATCAGAACTGACAAACAGGTGCAGGGTGGAAGAGGCAGCATGTTGGAACTCGAAGGAAAACAGAAAATAAATGATGATTGAGATAGGTTAGTAAGGCTTCCTGAGGAGAGAAAAAGCTGAAACCACCCTTGAAAGATTCACAGAGAAGAAATGTTCTGGAAGGAGAAAGCAACCTGAACAAAGCCATGACCATGAGGAATGGCCATACTGTGTTTTGTGCATGACTGCAGTAGGTAAAATGGAACTAGGTTGTGCAGTCTGGAGAATGTAGCCAAGAATGACCACAAAATTTCAGGGCCCAGTGCAAGGTGAAAATGTAAGGTTACTCTTCAAGCTTTGAGAATTAGTGTGGCAATAGCAGAGAACTGAACAAGTGCAAGGTCCTGTGAGTCTCCACAGGCTGAACATCCATGAAGCCCTTCCCAAATCTACCAATATTTAGAAAATGTGACTGGAATTAGTTACATACTGCAGTATGGGAGCAAAAGACTAAGATAATGAAAGTGATGTTTTTAAAAATAGACCTCTCTTCATCTTTCTCTGAAGGGAGTAAAGAACTTCCACTTTGATTATGGCCTTATCTAAATAATGTCAGAGTTTCTGAACTCAAGAGGCTTCCATAGGCTTGGCAGCTCATGACCAGAGCCTCGGGTGATCACTGACGTCATAAATAAGAGTGTCAATTGTTAAATCGACAACAGGAGTCACTGTGTACTTGCTCCCCATGTAGGACTTCTCTCCTTAATATGTTGTACTATGAGAATTAACGGTAAAACCAATCTTCAAACAGTATTTTATACTTTGTGTGTCTGTGTGGGTGCAAACTATTGAAATCTTTACTCAGTATAGAGTTGACCTTCTATATATAAAGATAATTAAAAATGAATCATGGGTGCCGGTTCTAGTCCCAGCTGTTCCTCTTCCAGTATGGCCTGGGAAAGCAGTAGATGGCCCAAGTCCTTGGGCCCTGCACCCACGTGGGAGACTGGGAAGAAGTGCCTGGCTCCTGGCTTCGAATTGGCACAACTCCAGCTGTTGCAGCCATTTGGAGAGCGAACCAACAGAAGGAAGACCTCTCTCTCTGTCTCTCCCTCTCACTGTCTATAACTCTACCTCTCAAATAAAATAAATAAAACCTTTAAAAAAAATGAATCTTAATGACGAATGGGATGGGAGAGGGAATAGGAGGTGGGATGATCTGGAGGTGGGAGGGCAGGTATGGGGGGAAGAACAGCTATAATCCAAAAGCTGTACTTACAAAATTTAGATTTATTAAATAAAAGCTTTCTATAAAAACAAAATAGACCTCTCTGGGGAATAATTTTGCAATGTGTACCAAATTTGAAGTGCACTCATCCTCTGACTTTGCAATTTTGCTTCTAGGAATTTATCCTGCAGGTGATCTCATGTTTGAGCAAAAAATGGTATTTGCTCAAGGTATTCAATGTAGTGTTGCTCCCGCTAGCAAAGGATTGGAAACAGCCTAAATGTCCTCTGCTAAGAAACTGAGTCAGGTAATTACGGTACTTCCATGCAAGTGTCTTGCTCACCACTTTCATGCACCATGCAATTACAGCTGGCTTCTTCATTTCCATGCTTTGGTTCTAATCCTTAAGAGTGTTGGCCTTGGGGCACTATTTGTGATTGTGAAGTGGAAAAATAATGATTTAATTTCTAGCCCACAAAAGGAAGTTAAAACTGGACACAGAGCCATTAAATATAAAGGGGCAGCTCTGTGTGTGTTTAGAAGAAAATTTTTCCAGATGTGTTTTTTATAGAAAGAAAAAAGGAAGGGTTATGAGCTTAACAGTGTATACAAAATGCACCACTTGTGCTTTCTTTTTATTCAGTTTTTTTCTTCCTACACTACCTGTACCCCTGCCCTTTTTCCTCCTCCCTCTCCTATTCCCACTCTTACTTTTGACTAAGATCTATTTTAAATTAACTTTACACACATAAGATTAACTCTATATTAAGTAAAGAGCTCAACAAATAGTATGAAAAAAAAAAAAAAAAAAACTTCCTGAACGCTCAAGACAAGGGCTGTTCAGTCATTGCATCTCAGTGTCAATTTCATTTCTATAAATTACCTTTTAGGTTCCCTTTAGTTACCACAGATCAGGGAGAACATATGGTATTTGTCCCTTTGGGACTGGCTTATTTCATTATGTATAATGTTTTTCAGTAGCATCCATTTTGTTGCAAACAACAGGATTTCATTTTTTTTTACCACTGTGTAGTATTCCATGGTGTAGAAATCCCATAATTTCTCTATCCAGTCTTCAGTTGATGGACACTTGGGTTAGTTCCATATCTTAGCTATTATAAATTGAGCTGCAATAAACATGGAAGCACAGATAACTTTCATATGCTGTACCTAGAGTAAATTCCCAAGAGTTGAATGGCTGTGTCATATATGTAGGTCTATATTCAGACTTCTGAGGTATCTCCATACTATCTTCCACAGTGGCTGTATCAGTTTACATTCCCTGTTTGTGCTTAAAACTAAAACACAATGATTACAAAGGAATGAGGCCCAAGTGTGCTAGACAGGGTCTAGAACAAAGGACAGAGTCATTATTAGATGTGCTAAGAAAGGTTCTAGACCCTGTCTAGCACACTTGGGCCTCATTCCTTTGTAATCATAACCTCTACTCTACCACCAATGGCTCTACTCCCAACCTGTGTGTACTGATGGTCCTCTTCCCCACTTAATGCTGTATAATTGTTCAAACCTGGTAAATGCCACTCTTAGGATCATTGGTTACTATCCTCACCCTGTCTTTTATGACCTTGTCTAAATATGATCGAGTTGGCAAACTTGGAAGGCTTCCATAGCCTTGGCAACTCATGACGACAGCCTAGGATGGTTACTGGCGCCATAAACTAGAGTGTCAATTTGTTGGGTCAACAACAAGAGCCACTGTGCACTTGCTCCTCATGTGGGATCTCTGTCCTTAATGTGCTGTACATTGTGATTTAATGCTATAACTAGTACTCAAACAGTATGTTTCACTTTGTGTTTCTATGTGGGTGCAAACTGTTGAAATCTTTATACTAAACTGATCTTCTGTATATAAAGAGAATTGAAAATGAATCTTGATGTGAATGGAAGGGGAGAGGGAGCGGGAGAGGGGAGGGTTGTGGGTGGGAGGGAAGTTATGGGAGGGGGAAGCCATTGTAATCCATAAGCTGTACACTGGAAATTTATATTCATTAAATAAAAGTTAAAAAATTTAAAAAAAAAAAAACTAAAACACAATGAAAGTATTTACATAGAAATACTTGTAGCAGGAAACAAAACAAGAGAAAACAAACTGGTAACAATGGTTGCCTCTAGGAAGGGAAAACCTGAACCTGGGTTGAGTTGAGATGTACTGTTCTTATTTTAAAAAAAGAAAAATTTATTTTGTTTGTAAAACAGAGATAGACAGGCAGAGATCTCTTTTCTGCTGATATACTCCCCAAAGCCCACAACACCTTGGGATGAGGAAGGCAGAAGCCAAGAGCCTAGAACTCAATCCAGGTATTCCACATGGGTAACAGGGACTCAATTACTTGAGCCATCACCTGCCACTTCCCTTACTGTACAAATACCAGGAAAGCTGGACTCAGGAGCAGAGCCAGCACTTCAACCCAGGCACTCAAATAAGGGTCGGGACATGAGCATCCCAAATGATGTCTTCAGCACTACTCCAAACCCCCATCAATGCATACTCTCCTATACTTGTATCTTTTGACTTTTATATTATAGGCATGGGTTACTTATAAAAATACATGTGTTTTAAAAGACCAAAACACTTGCAAGAAGAAGACAGCCCTTGGGAAGAGAGTCAAAAGCTATTTTTGCCACAAGATGGGTGGCCAAGTGGCACAACTGCAGTTTTTGAATAAATGAGAATCAAGAAAGGACTAAAGAATTCACACCCACGTTTTGTCCACCATGAGAACTCTGTATGAATCTGAAATTCATTCATATTTTTGAAGCAACAATAAGGGAATGATCAAATTTTCAAAAACTAAAGAAGAAAGAATGGGATAGAGTGAGAGAAGGGAGAAAGTCCAACTGGTAGCAGCAAGCAGGATGGCAGAGGAAGTTAGTTCCCCAGTTAGCCTAGGGAGAATGCTGATAGCTGTGCGTCCTAGGAAGCAGATACTGGCATGAGGAAGAGAAGCAAGATCCAGTGCCATTTTAAAAGTGGGAAATGAGACGGTGACTGGGGGACATGCTGGAGGACTAGGAGTGAGCAATGGTTTTGCAGTGACAGCTTCCCAGGAAACATTGCTGCATTCCCGACATCTGCATGCATCTGAGAATCACACCTGGAATCTTCATTTCCATGCCTTGATTCTAATCCTTAGGAAAGTAGGCCTCAGGGTACTACTTGTGATTCTAAAATGGAATAAGTAATGATTTAATTCCCAGCCAGTAAAGGGCAATCCAAATGACAGGCTCCACCATTTCCCCAGGGCTAGTTTGTAACCTGGGACAGAAATAAGCTGTGTGTATTAAATCAATACAATCACTCACAAGTTTAAAAAAAAAAAAAAAAGGCACTGCTTTGGTGTTATGTGTTATATGAACTATTTCTGTTTCTTAATGGTTTGCTTTCTTCGGATGATATAAGCCTGGTCACATTTCCATGGTGAGCCAATACCAGCCAGGCACTTGGTGCTCTGATCAAGTGTTCTATGATGCTACAGTGCAACTCTGAACTCCCTGCCTGCCCCCAGCGAAGCCTCACAATGGCCAGGGTTGCCTAAGACAGACGAGAGTGTAACCTTTCAGGGTACTCAGTGTTTTCTTCCTGCTCATCTGAGCAGGGAGCTGAGCTGCCTGAGGCAGCATTTGTATGGCCCCCAGAACCACCCTCGCCACCTGTGATCTTAGGCTTGACCACACTGACAGCATCACTGCTTCCCACATAAGAGTCTATCTATGTAACACAGTAAAACTCAGCATGAGATGTCTCTGCCTGTCTTCCCATGTTCCATTGCCTGCCCACTTTTCCACCTCTGGCTCCCCATCTCCCGTCAAAGTCACCTCCCAAAATCAGAATTTCTGAGAGTAACTTCCTCACACTATATCACAATTTTCCATGTCCCTTAAAAGAGATTTCCTAGATTCATTTCTCTTCTGCCTTCTGCCTTGCCTGAACCTCACGTGAGAGCCTTCACCCTAGTTCAGAACTGCACTGCCCCTCCATGTCCCTGATAACTACCTCCTAAGTGGATTTCCCAGTTTCAATTTCCCTGCTTTTAACTACATTGCTGTCACAATATTTCTTTTTATTTTTTTTAAGATTTAGTTATGGGGCCGAAGCTGTGGTGCAATGAGTTAACGCCCTGGCCTGAAGCGCCAGCATCCCATATGGCCACCGGTTCTAGTCCTGGCTGCTCCTTTTCTGATCCAGTTCTCTGCTATGGCCTGGGATAGCAGTAGAGGATGGCTCAAGTCCTTGGGCCCCTGCACCCACGTGGGAGACCTGGAAGAAGCTCCTGGCTCCTGGCTTCAGATCAGCACAGCTCTGGCCATTGCGGCCATCCAGGGAGTGACCCATCAGATGGAAGACCTCTCTCTCTCTCTCTCTGCCTCTCCTCTCTCTGTATAACTCTAATTTTCAAATAAATAAATAAATCTTTTAAAAATTTTTAGTTATTTATTTGAAAGTCAGAGTTACAAAGAGGGGGTAGGGAGAGACAGAAAGAGAAATCTTCCAAATCCTGATTCACTCTCAGGATGATGGCAATGGCCCAGAGTTGGGCCAGGCTAAAGCCAGGGACCAGTGGCCAGGAGCCAGGAGCTTCTTCCAGGTCTCCCATGTGTTCATGTCTCTCATTTGGGTGCAGGTGCCCAAACACTAGGGCCATGTTCTGCTGCTTTCCCAGGCACATTAGCATGGAACTGGATCAGAAGTGGAGCAGCTGGGACATGAATTGGTACCCGCAAGGGGTAACAGTGTTGCACGCAGCAGCTTATCCCATTATGCCACAATGCCAGTTCCTTTGATAGAATGAACTTTACCCCCAACAAGCTAAAAATGTTTCCTAAGAACTTTTCTCATTGTTTTTTATCATCTTTGTAGTTTTATCACTGACTAATAGTTCCAAACTTTTCTTAAACATTAATATTTTCACCTTATATGATGTTTTGGGGTCATGGCTTCCTAAAATTACAGTGTTTTGGGTGAAACAGTTTCTCAATTTATGTTCAGATGCAAGCAACACAAACACTACACAAACTAACTTTCAAGGCAACTGCCTGTTTAAGGGTAACATACTGAGTCATATAAATCCAAAATCTAGAATTTGTATGCGTCAGTAGGGGCTTGATGTCCTATTTGAAATATGCTTGGCTCTTGCTTCTGGACAAGTAAGATGGACACCAGTAACCCGGCTCTATAGTCAACTTATATATTTCTGTTAGCCGTCACAGAGCACACCAAACACTGCCGGAGTAAGGGAAACAGTTTATTGGGGAAAACCCAGCAGACTGGAGGGGAGGGATGAAGAAGGATAAGAGAGAGAAAGAGAGTATAAGAGAGAGACAGACAGAGGAGCTAGTGAGGAGAGAAAATAGAGCAGAGAGAAGAGCCAAGAGAGAAGAGCCAAGAGAGCACGTGTTGAGGCACAAGCCCTTTTAAAACTTTGCCTGAGGGCGGGCAGGGAAGCAGGAGCAGCGAATCCCATTAGGATGGGGGTGGAGCTTGACAACAGCGGTTGGGCCAGGTGCCCACCTGGCTTTCAGCAATGGTGGTGGCGGCTAGAGCCTGGGATATAAATCAGGGTGTAGATCGCACCATAGATAAAACTGTACCAGTTTCCTAACACAACTAGTTTGCTCACCCTACAGAAAGACAGTTTTTTCTTATAACAAAGGCAAGAGATGTTTTTCAAAGACTTTTACTGGCCTTTTAAGGTCACATACCCATTTCTAAATTAAGGACAATGGCAAGGGAAAATATTTGAGTAGACCTGTTCCACCTACTTGCCACTGTGAGACAGACAACAGAGACAAACGGGCAAGTTAGCCTTACCCAAATCTCAAGGTATTAGTTCTCAATAGCATAGAAGATTTCTACACCAGAAAGAGTCGGAATGGGCTGCTGTACACACACACACACACACACTGAATAATGTAACAAAGCATTCAACTCAAAGATGCTTGACTAGCAAAGATCTTTTCTTAGTTCATCCAACCAGAAGTCTGGATGGAGAAAACCCCAGGATGGTAGGATGGTGCAGTGTCCACGTTTCTGCTGGCTCATCCTCGGTCTTCCTTCAAGTCACAGGATGGATGGGGCAGCTCCAAGCACTACGCCCTCACATGAGTGTCACAAAGGGAAAGAAAGGGCAAAGGAGATCTCCATACCATCTTTATCAGACTCCCTAGCTGGCTCTACTTGCAGGAACTACTCAGTCACAAATCCACCCCAGATCAATCTTTAGAAAGGAAAATGTGATGGCTGGCTTCACACACCATATCTGTTTCCTGGGACTGGATGGACTCAAAATTTTAGTAGGAAAAGAAGATGGCCTTTGGGTAGGTCACTAAATAACATCTGCCCTGAGACCACACAGCTGTTTGATTCCTTTCCCTTGTTTTACGCTTTTGTTAGTATTTCTTGTCTTCTGAGGTCCTTTTACATTATTCTTACGATTTTGAATTTTTGTATTTCAGAATGCTTAATGACCTTAGATATTTAGTTCAGGGCTTTTCAAGGCTTTTTATTTCAGACTTGTAACCTAACCAAACAGTTAAATAGGCAGTTTAAAAATGAGCTGACAGACTGGAGAGCACCAGTTCAGGAAGGTGTGGCCTCCTGCCCAAGGGTCCTGAGGCCCCTAGGCAAGCTAGATCTCTTCAGAATTGAATTCTAAAACCACACTTCTCCATTTGTCTCATTTTAAATATTAGAGTGGGGTCTCGAGAAAAAAATATGTTCTTCCATAGGTTTCCTGGGATCTTAGTCTGGATTTCCTAAGTCCCCAAGCACTTTATATTTTTTATGTCTTTATAAATCTGTAATTTATTTACCATCACATTTTGTTCTTATTCACATACACACACTAAAGTCCTTTAAAATAAATCTCAATGCAGAAGTCCTTACATTATTTCAGTAGCTTTTTATGCTCTTTCCCTAACTTCACTCCACTGTTTTGAATATATAAAATGTCCAGGGCTCCATTGGGTATTTTGGTGCTTTATTATTTGTAGGCAGAACTGGGCAGTGGCTAAACACCCCGACACTGAGCATAATACTACATGTTTTCCAATATTGCATCTAATAGCCTTAGTTTATTCATGTGTTAAGTTGAGGCAGTTCCAATATCTCTCACCTGATTGAAGTCCATGTGCATTGTACCTGTGTTAGCTGCTGTTTTCTCATATTTTGGCCAGTCAAAATCTTGGAAATTAATGGGAACCTCCCTTCTAGAGATAAAGTGCTAATAATACCTAAATCTGTAGCTTTCTACCTCATATTTAGTGTCATACATGTTGCCTCACTCTCAGTTTCTCCCTGCATGGAAACTAAGGGTAAAAACTTAGACTCACATTAGAGTTCAAAGAGCTTCCAAGATCAAGGGAAGAGCAGTTGGGAGTCTTTGGGTCACTTGGCCATAGTCACCAATGCTTCCAAGTTCCCTGTGCAGACCACCTAGTTCCAATTTACTCTTCAATGTGGGCCAGGGCTCAGATTCCTGCTCCCTGTTCTCTCTTCTCTATTCCCAATACCTAAAAAGAAAAAAAAAAAGAAAAAGAAAAAGAAAAAAACCTCTATTATGGATTTGTTTGAAAAGCATTAAAAAAGCCAGGAACAGGAGACTGTTATGAATTAGAAATTACTGAGAGTCTGGGTAAATGTGTAACAGACATAACAGAATTTTCATTTTCCTTTTTCACCAAGAACAGAAAAAAGAATTTCCGTATAAGTTTCAAAGGGAGTTAATGCAATGAATATTTGGGAAATTTTAATGTTTTTCCAATATTTTATAATTAGTAAACTAGAATCCCATTGCTTTTTCGTTAGAAAAAGTACACAAATACGTGATTACCCATTGAAAAGGCTGCTTGCTCACGGAAGTGCGTCTAGTAGAGCATGGAAACAAATAGAGTTTGGAAGCAAGAATTATCCAGGAGCATTGGTGGTTCAGTGGTAGAATTCTCGCCTGCCACGCGGGAGGCCCGGGTTCGATTCCCGGCCAATGCACTGTGTTGTTTTTCTCCTTTTGCAACAGTCAAAGCGGATTTCTCTAAGCGGAGGCCCTTCTACAAATGAAGAAATACCACAGCTCACTTCTCGGCTCACTTTTACTTCAAAAGGGCTGTCGTGTTCGCCCTGCTTTTTGTCTTCCTTTCTGATCGCTTTCGGGAGCCCCAGATGCAAGCAAAATATACACAGATGTGAAACAAAAACCAACGGTGGCTGTCTGGAGATGCCGGGGATTGAACCCGGGACCTCACACATGCGAAGCGCGCGCTCTACCACTGAGCTACATCCCCCAGCCGACAGCCGGCTTTCTGGTATACGTACTCATTCCGTGTGCTCACCGCTATTCTAGGCGGCTCGAGTCTCAAGTGTTTCCCGCCGGCAGCTCTGAGGTAACGTTCCTTCCTCTGTACTCCTGTCTTAAACTACTTCCACGGCGCATCCGGACGCCCTGCCACAGGCCACCAGCGAACGCGCAGCCCTGGTCCCGGGACGCCATGGAGTCCGGGCCCGGAGCCGGGGGGAGGCGGGACCGGCGCCCCGCGCGGCCAGGGGGCGGGCCTCCGCCGCGCCGCGCCGCGCCCCCGCCCCGCACCGCACCGCCCCGCCCCCGCCGGCCCGCGCGCAGGCGCCGGAGCTCCCCGGGCCCTCGGCCGGCCCTGACCTTTGCCCGCGGCGTCGCTCCCGTTCTGAAGGCCTGCGGTGGGGACCGTCTCTTCGCCCGCGGGAGCCTTGTGACCTTACCCGAACACGCGCCCGGCCGCGGACGCACCTCACATCTCAGGAGAACGACGTGAAAACGCCACATCCCTCCAGACTGGGTCTTGTTTTTAGGGTTATGGCCAACTCCTGCATATGAGTGATTTCTCAATTTGTTCATTTTCGTGAGGCACAAACTGAAAAAAAAAAAAAAAAAAAAGACACCGCCACCCTCTTTGTAGCGTAATCATGTATCAGTGATGGTAAAATCGCGGCGGGGGACTTGCTCGAGGATTTTATTTCTCCATCTGGTATTTACAGCTTGGGCCAACCCAACTGGTTGAAAAAGTTGAAGATAGTCTTGCAGTCACCAGACGCCTCCCTTAATGAGCTCTGAACCCTCCCTCGTCACACTCCTGCCTGAATTAAGACCCCAGACCTGTTCCCTCGATATGGCTTCCCGTTGGTTGAGGGCTAGCTAATTCGATGAGCTAACTCGCATTATGGGGAAATGAGCTGTGTTTAACCCCTACGTGCAGTTGGTGTTTGTTCCACCCCGGGACAGGGGAAAGCTGGGCCGTAGAAGGCTCAGACTGGCTGGAGCAGGGGTCAGAGCTGGGTGGTCATCGCGCTGACCCCGACAGTAAGGCAGTGAAGGCCACGAACTCCACTCAGCACCGCTGGATAAATGAAATGGTCCACAGGCCGAAAGCCAGAGCAGAAAGCAGACGTTTCAAAATCTCCCTGAGTAATCCACAAATTTCATAATCAACTTCTAGGTTAAAAAAATAAATTACTCTGTTTGCTTGCAGTAATTTGAACAAATAATGGCTCGTAATCAGATTTATTTTTAACAAGCCACATACTGAGCTAATTCAACTGTAATAGGGAATGTCCAAATAAAAAAAAAAGGGCCCTCAGTGGACCGTCATTAAGGAGCTCTGTTCCAAGTCTCAGCCTTCTGAAATCAACCCCTGCCTCCCTCCCGAGGCCCCAGAACATGAGCATCTTCAATCGTTTCTGAGTCAGGAAATGAGGACAGAGTCATCTCTGCAACCCAAGGCTTTCATCAGTGCAAGTTACAGCTCATCTATTCTGCTCACTGTGGAAGAAACCTGTTTTTGTCTCTGGCTTCACTTCCAAGTCCTGTGTAGGATTCCCTTCCTCATAGTACAGCTTATTTCTCCATCACCTGAGGCCTTCCCTTTCTGGAACTTCTTTCTCAGACAACTCTGCATTTTTGGAGCTGAGCTCAAAACAAGACCCTTTGTAAATGGTCACTCCTCCTATTCCACACATCCTCTAAAGGTGCCTGTGTAGGTGCATCTAAGAAAGGAAATAAGACTGAGCCGTACAGCCAAGAGAGGATGTGAAGTTGATTTAGGGCTCTAAGTGAACAGCCTGGCCTAAGTCAAGAAAGCTGGGCTTCCTCAGCTACTGTGGCTAATGGGAAAGATGAAACAGGAGAGGTAAACTTTGGGATTAGGGAACTTTTTCAGGCAAAAAGACCACATCTCTTCTGAATGTAAGTAAAACCACCCCAATATGCTTGAAAGATGTAGAAGACTGACCAAATATTCAAAATTAGAGTATTTAAAAATCCATTTCTATCTTCTGTACTCCACATACCTCTGTTGATTGGGGACCACTTCCCCTAAGTTCAGTCTCTCTGTTTCATACACACCCAATCACAAGGATTGACCTTAGGCCCTCTTTGAAGCTGGTGCCATTTATTTCTAGCACTGTTTTTAACTTTCTTTCTTCAGCCCTTGCCTCTCCTTGTCCAGCAGTGTTTGAGGCTTGCTCCCCAGAGCTGGCAAGGACCTAGGATGCTCACTACCAGTCCAGGCATTGATTCTTACTGCTGAGTGCTCATTAGAATCACTGGAGGAAACTTTAAATAATGCTGGTGCTCGGTGCTGTCGCTGTGGTGCAGTGGGTTAATGCCCTGACCTGAGGTACCAGCATCCCATATGGGCGCTGGTTCGAGTGCTGGCTCCTCCACTTCCAATCCAGCTCTCTGCTGTGGCCTGGGAAAGCAGTGGAGGATGGCCCAAGTCCTTGGGCCCCTGCGCCTGTGTGGGAGACCCGGGGGAGGCTCCTGGCTCCTGGCCTCGGATCAGGGCAGCTCCAACTGTTACAACCAATTGGGGAGTGAACCATCAGATGGAAGACCTCTCTCTCTTTCCCTCTGCCTCTTTCTCTGTGTAACTCCGACTTTCAAATAAATAAATAAATCTTTAAAAAAAATGCTGGTGCAAGGAGCAGATGCTGTGGTATAGCGGGTAAAGCCGCCGCCTCCAGTGCTGGCATCTCATTCATATGGGTGACAGTTCGCGCCCTGGCTGCTTCACTTCCGATCCAGCTCTCTGCTATGGCAGTGGAAGATGGCCCAAATCCTTGGGCCCTTGCATGGGGGACCCAAAAGAAGTTCCTGGCTCCTGGCTTCGGATCAGCACAGCTCTAGCTGTTGTGCCCAATTTCTCTCACATCTGTATCTTTTTCAGCTTTCAAGTGATGTGCTGAGCTAGAGCTGAGAACCGCTGCTTCAGAGCTGTGTGCTTGCATGTCAACAAGAGATGACTGGTGTCAGGCCAGCAGTCCTCAGCCTTGGCTGTGCAGCAGAAGCACCCAGTGGGCAGTGCCTGACCTTGTCACCTGCCTCGAGGGTCAGTCAGACTGTGGGTGTCTCCTGTGGCAACACAAGAGCAGAGTAGGAGCTGATGTTTGTGAGTCATGGCAGGACAAGCATTTAGGAACTGTGTTCTGCTCTTTGACCCCTATTGGCTGAAAAGCAGTGCCATGGAAATCGTAACCAAAGGAGGGATTATGCTTCCAGAAAAATGTCAAAGAAAAGTATTGCAAGCAAGAGTAGTAGCTGTTAGATCAGGCTGAAGAAGACTGGAGAGATTAAACAGTTGGTGTGAAAGCTGGAGATAAGGTTCTTCCAGAACCTTATATAGGGGCACCAAAGACAAGGGTTATTTTTAATTTAGAGTTAGTGACATTCTTGGAAAATATGTAGACTGAAATCACTATTGTAATGGCATCATATGAAGCTGAAGTTCCAAAATCTTCTTTTTTAAAAGTTTTATTCTTTAACTTTTTTGAAAAGCATAGTTATAGAGAAGGATGGAGAGACAGAAGTTCAGGAGGGTGGGGGTGATGTTTTCCATCCACTGGTTCACTCCCCAAATGGGTACAATGGCCGGAGCCAAATTCAGGAGCCAGGAGATCCTTCCAGGTTTCCCACGTGGGTACCAATGCACTTGGGCCATCTGCTGGTGCTTTCCCAGGTGCATTAGCAAGGAGCTAGTTGGGAAATAGAGCAGCCACAGGCGGAGGCTTAACCTTGTACACCACAGTGGTGGCCCCCTGAAATCTTTCATGCAAATGACTTCCATATGTCTTATAATAAACTAATGTTATATAAACTAATGACAGCCATTGTCTGTAAAATTTAGTTTTGTTGTACTGGCATAAAACATTTCCAAATAAAATTAATAAATGGAAAACAAAAAGGGGGAAAACAGAAATACTCAGAATGCTTTAAAAATGTGACTCTCAATGTCAAACACAGATTACACTGGCCTGAGATTGGCCTAGTCATGGAATTTTTAAAAAATGTCCTAGTTAATTTGTTTAAGATTTATTTATTAACTTGAAAGGCAGAGAGCATGTGCAAGGGAGAGAGCTTCCATCTTCACTCCCCAAATAGCTACAACAGCCAGCACTGGGCAAAACCAGGAACTCCATTCAGATCTCTCACATGGGTGACAGGGGCCCATGTACTCAGACCATCTTCTGCTGCTTTCATAGATGCATTAGCAAGGAGCTGGATCTGAAGCAGAGCAGCCAGCACTTGACTGCCATTCAGATATGTAATGAGGGGGTGCCAAGGTACAGCCTAATCCTCTGTGGGTAGTCTTTTAGGCCCCCAGGTTTTTAATAATGATAATTAACTGTGGTAGTAAAAAATTACTAATAGGATCCGCCAGAAGCAAAATAACATACTTCAAAAAGCTGCCTGCTCCTTTAAGTACTGAGTAAAGCAATCCAATCCTTTCTTATCCAAGAAGCTATAAGCACTTTAAGGGTAAATGGGTATCAGGGATTTTACTGGGGTGATGAAGATGCTCTAAACCTGGATTATGGTGATGTTTGCACAGCTGAGTAAGCTTACCAAAATTCACTTCATTGGACAGTTAAAATGGTGACTTTTATGATATGTGAACTATAACTTAGTAAGATGAAAATTCAGCGTGTAAGCACTCGAGGTTGCTATAATTCGAAAGTGTAAGACTCATTGCCCAGAGCCCCACACACTCAGGAATTAGCATTGCCAGCAATGAAAGAAGCCAACTCATTTTAATTTCTCCTCTTATTTTCCTTCATATGAAGTGCAACTGGTAGAAGCAAGTGTTCAAGGGCTCAAAACAAGCATTTCTTTCTTTCATTTTTAAAAATTATTTTTTACTGTCCTCGAGGGTTTTTTATGTTTTTTGTTAACATGTGATAATTGTACATATTTGTGGGACACAATGAGATATTTAAAGAAATTTATTCAGTGTATGCTGACCAAATCATAGTAATTAACATTTCCATCTCCTTATGATTTCTTTTTTTTTAATTTATTTATTTGAAAAGCAGAATTACAGAGAGGCAGAGACAGAGAGAGAGAGAGAGAGAGAGAGGGAGAGAGAGAGATCTTCCATCCGCTAGCTCACTCCCCAGATGACCGCAAAGGCCAAAGCTGCGCGGATCTGAAGCCAGAAGCCAGGAGCTTCTTCTGGGTCTCCCATGCAGGTGCAGGGGCCCACGAATTTGGGCCATTTTCTACTGTTTTCCCAGGCCAGGCTAGATCAGAAGTGGAATAGCAGGCGCCCATATAGGATGCCGGTACTGCATTACCTGCTTCACCACAGTGCCGGCCTCTCCTTTGTGTTTGGATCTTTCACCTACTGTCTTCTAGTTTTTCAAAATATACAGTAGATTATCAAGAATTGTAGCCAGCCCACTGGAGCACTAGAACATAATCCTTCTAACTGTGGGAAAACAAACATATCTTAATCTCATATTTTCTGTCTCTTCCACCCCACATATGTATTACATAAATAGATTCCTCAAGTGGGGTGGTCCTGCTGATTTGCTGGTGGTTAGAAAGTTTCAAGAAGACACTAGCAGATGGTTGGGAGGAGAGTTATCTGCACTTGGCACCTGAGAATGCCTAGTGCTTGTAGCTTCTTGGATAAGAAAGGACAGGATTGCTTTACTCAATACCTAAAGGAGCAAGCAGCATTTAGAAATACATTATTTTGCTCCTCGGGGTCCTAACTATTAGTAATTCTTCATCACCACAGTTAATTATCATTAATAACAACCTAAGGGCCTACAAAGCTACTGGTTACTTTTAATTCAGAGAAAGTTAATAAATATTAGTCTTTTCAGTAAGTACCCCAAAGTGAAAAATTATAGTGATCATAATTTGTATCTAGAATTAGAAGTATTTATTGAACAGTAACATACATCCCACATGGAAAAATGTAAATTTTATAATTGAGATTCTGATTACAAATAGATAGAAAAAGAGGGCTGGCGCCATGGCTCACTTGGTTAATCCTCTGCCTGCGACACTGGCATCCCATATGGGTGCTGGTTCTAGTCCCGGCTGCTCCTCTTCCAGTCCAGCTCTCTGCTGTGGCCCGTGAGGGCAGTGAAGGATGGCCCAAGTGCTTGGGCCCTGCACCCGCATGGGAGACAAGGAGGAAGCACCTGGCTCCTGGCTTCAGATTGGCACAGCGCGTCGGCCATGGCGGCCATTTGGGGAGTGAACCAATGGAAAGAAGACCTTTCTCTCTGTCTCTCTCTCTCTCTCTCTCACTATCTGTAACTCTACCTATCAAATAAAAAAAAAAAAAAAGATGGAAAAAGAAGTCTGTTTAAGAGGAAAGATTTACAAAGACATTTAAGAGGAAAGAGGTGTTATGAAAAGCCCATACATCTGGAAACTATCAGTGGTCAGTCAGCTTAAGAAAGGGTGTTTTCGGCCAGTATCCTACTGAATGGGGAAAAGTTAGAAGCATTTCCACTGAGATCTGGTACCAGACAGGGATGCCCACTCTCACCACTGCTCTTCTGGAAGTCTTAGCCAGAGCTATTAGGCAAGAAAAAGAAATTAAACGGATACAAATTGGGAAGGAAGAACTCAAACTATCCCTCTTTGCAGACGATATGATTCTTTATTTAGGGGACCCAAAGAACTCTACTAAGAGACTGTTGGAACTCATAGAAGAGTTTGGCAAAGTAGCAGGATATAAAATCAATGCACAAAAATCAACAGCCTTTGTATACACAGACAATGCCGTGGCTGAGGAAGAACTGCTAAGTTCCATCCCATTCTCAATAGCTACAAAAAAAATCAAATACCTTGGAATAAACTTAACCAAAGACGTTAAAGATCTCTACGATGAAAATTACAAAACCTTAAAGAAAGAAATAGAAGAGGATACCAAAAAATGGAGAAATCTTCCATGCTCATGGATTGGAAGAATCAATGTCATCAAAATGTCCATTCTCCCAAAAGCAATTTACAGATTCAATGCAATACCAATCAAAATACCAAAGGCATTCTTCTCAGATCTGGAAAAAATGATGCTGAAATTCATATGGAGACACAGGAAACCTTGAATACCTAAAGAAATCTTGTACAACACAAACAAAGCCGGAGGCATCACAATACCAGATTTCAGGACATACTACAGGGCAGTAGTTATCAAAACAGCATGGTACTGGTACAGAAACAGATGGATAGACCAATGGAACAGAATAGAAACACCAGAAATCAATCCAAACATCTACATCCAACTTATATTTGATCAAGGATCTAAAACCAATCCCTGGAGTAAGGACAGTCTATTCAATAAATGGTGCTGGGAAAACTGGATTTCCCTGTGCAGAATCATGAAGCAAGACCCCTACCTTTCACCTTACACAAAAATTCACTCAACATGGATTAAAGACGTAAATCTACGACCAGATACCATCAAATTATTAGAGAGCATTGGAGAAACCCTGAAAGATATAGGCACAGGTAAAGACTTCTTAGAAAATACCTCAGGAGCACAGGTAGTCAAAGCCAAAATTAACATTTGGGATTGCATCAAATTGAGAAGTTTCTGTACTGCAAAAGAAACAGTCAGGAGAGTGAATAGGAAACCGACAGAATGGGAAAAAATATTTGCAAACTATACTACAGATAAAGGGTTGATAACCAGAATCTACAAAGAAATCAAGAAACTCCACAACATCAAAACAAACAACCCACTTAAGAGATGGGCCAAAGACCTCAACAGACATCTTTCCAAAGAGGAAATCCAAATGGCCAACAGACACATGAAAAAATGTTCAAGATCACTAGCCATCAGAGAAATGCAAATCAAAACCACAATGAGGTTTCACCTCACCCCTGTTAGAATGGCTCACATTCAGAAATCTACCAACAATAGATGCTGGAGAGGATGTGGGGGAAAAGGGACACTAACCCACTGTTGGTGGGACTGCAAACTGGTTAAGTCACTATGGAAGTCACTCTGGAGATTCCTCAGAAACCTGAATATAATAACCCTACCATTCAACCCAGCCATCCCACTCCTTGGAATTCACCCAAAGGAAATTAAATTGGCAAACAAAAAAGCCATCTGCACATTAATGTTTATTGCAGTTCAATTCACAATAGCTAAGACCTGGAACCAACCCAAATGCCCATCAACAGTAGACTGGTTAAAGAAACTATGGGACATGTACTCTATAGAATACTATACAGCAGTTAAAAACAATGAAACCCAGTCATTTGCAACAAGATGGAGCAATCTGGAAAACATCATGCTGAGTGAATTAAGCCAGTCCCAAAGAGACAAATATCATTTGTTTTCCCTGATCGGTGACAACTAACTGAGCACCAAAGGGGAAACCTGTGGAAGTGAAATGAACACTATGAGAAATAGTGACTTGATCAGCTCTTGTGCTGTTGATGTACAATGTAATACTTTATCCATTTTAGTATTTTTTTTGTTCTAGTACTAGTGGTTGAACTCTGTAATTAACACCAATTATTCTTAGGTGTTTAAATCTTAACTGAAAAGTGATCCCTGTTAAATATAAAAATGAGAAAAAGAGAGGGAGGAAATGTACAATTGGGGACATGCTCAATCGGACTTGCCCCACATGGTGGAGTTAGAAATGTGCCAGGGGATTCCAATACAATCCCATCAAGGTGGCATGTACCAATGCCATCTCACCAGCCCAGGTGATCAATTTCAGTTCACAATTGATCACACTGATAGGTCTAAGAGTCAAAGGGATCACACAAACAAGACTAGTGTCTGCTAATACTAACTGATGAAACCAAGAAAGGGAGAGAAGGATCCAAGGGGAAGGGAGAGACACAGCAGACTCATAGAATGGCAGAAGTCCTAAATAGCACTCTGGCCTCAGAATCAGCCCTTAAGGCATTCGGATCTGGCTGAAGAGCCTATGAGAGTATTTTAGGCATGGAAAGCCAAGACACTCTGGAAAAAAAAAAAAAAAGAAGAAGAAGAAGAAGACCTAAATGAAGGATCTCAGCGAGTGTGATCCCAGTGGAAAGAACAGGGCCATCAAGGTAGGAGGTACCTTTCTCTGAAGGGAGGAGAGAACTTCCACTTTGACTATGACCCTGTCGGAATAAGATCGAAGTTGGCGAACACTAAATGCTTCCATAGCCTCGGCAACTCATGACTAGAGCCTAGGGAGATTACTGATGCCATAAACAAAAATGTTAAATTGTTAAATCAACATCAAGAGTCACTGTGTACTTACGTCCCATGTGGGATCTGTCCTTAATGGGTTGTCCAATGTGAAGTAATGATATAGCTAGTACTGAAACAGTATTTTTACACTCTGTGTTTCTGTGTGCGTGCAAACTGATGAAATCTTTACTTAGTATATACTGAATCGATCTTCTGTATATAAAGATAATTGAAAATGAAAAAAAAACTTGGTGTTAAATTGGAAATTACATAGAAAACTAATCAATAATTTTTAAAAAATATCATGCAGGATCTCTGTCATTAATGTGCTGTACACTGTTATTTAATGCTATAACTAGTACTCCATCAGTATTTTTTCACTTTGTGTTGCTGTGTGAGGGCAAACTGTTGAAATCTTTATATATACTAAACTGATTTTCTGTATATAAAGAGAATTGAAAATGAATCTTGATGTGAATGGAAGGGGAGAGCGAGTGGGAAAGGGGAGGGTTACGGGGGGGAGGGAAGTTATGGGGAGGGGAAGCCATTGTAATCCATACTTTGGAAATTTATATTCATTAAATAAATAAATAAATAAATAAATAAATAAAAATAAAAAAGGAAAGGGTGTTTTAAGACCAGAAGGAGAAAAAAATAGCTATCTTTATGAGACATGAAAAATTTTTCCAAATTTAGAGGATCTACTTAACAAGTTTTGATAGTTTTCCAGAACTAGTCAACTCACAAAGCAGAGTCAGGATCCAGATTTTCTGATAGTGGTCTCTGACTGAATTCTTGTGTTGTCATTGTTTAGCTCCTGGGTTTTAGGTATAGTATTCCCCCCCTCCCATATTTAAGTCTCTGTACTTTACAGGTGCTCACCGGGTTATTGATAGGTGTATACTACATGTTGACTTACAATTTGATGTAGTAGAATGGTGAAAAGTGTGTTTAAGGGTAAATGAGTATCAGGGATTTTACTGGGGTGATGAAGATGCTCTAAACCTGGATTATGGTGTTGGTTGCACAGCTGGGTAAGCTTACCAGAAATCACTTCATTGGACAGTTAAAATGGTGACCTTACGACGTATCAAATATAACTTAATAAGATGAAATAAAGGAGACATATGGAATGGAATGTGCTCAATGTAGAATGGGATTCATGTGACAGCAAGAAATTATTCATGCATAGTACATAAATAAACAAAAAAGGAAACCGATGGTGCATGAGAACTGGGGAGTGGAGAATGAAAGACAGTGGTTTCCTTTTTTGTTTGTTTTTACTTACTTTAAAAAAAATATTTATTAAAGAGAGAGAGAGAGAGAGATCTTCCATGTACTGGTTCACTCGCAAATGGCCCCAACGGCTAGGGCTGGGGCATAATGAAGCCAGGACTCAGGAGCTTCTTCTGGGTCTCCCAAGGAGATGCAGGGTCCCAAGCACAAAGGCAATCTTCTCTATTGTTGTCTCAGGCTCATTAGCAGGGAGTTGGATCCAAAGTGGAGCAGGTGGGACTTGTACTGGCACCCAAATGGGATGCTGCCTTTGCATGCAGAGGCTTTATCTGCTACACCACAATGCCAGCCCCAAGCCATGATTTCCTGAGTGTATAGAAGGAAAGGAACAAATTGTTGTTCTAGAGATAAGGAAACTACTATTAAGATAACAATTAACAGAGATGGGTAATGCTAGCTATGTGTAGTATGGTGAACTAAGCCCAGAAGGACATGGAGATAAATTGGAGCTTTTTTTTTTTTTTTTAAAGATTTATTTATTTATTTATTTCAAAGTCAGAGTTACAGAGAGAAAGAGAGGCAGAGACAGAGCGAGGACTTCCATCCGCAGATCCACTTTCCAGTTGGCCCCAATTGGCTGGAGCTGCACTGATCTGAAGCCAGGAGCCAGGACCCAGGACCCAGGAGCCTCCTCCAGGTCTTCCCACAAGTGTGCAGGGCCCCAGGGACTTGGGCCAACTTTCACTGCCTTCCCAGGCCGTAGCAGAGAGCTGGATCAGAAGTGGAGCGGCCAGGACTCAAACCAGCACTCATATGGGATGCTGGCACTGCAGGCGGCAGCTTTAACCGCTACGCCAGAGCACCAGCCCCTGAGCTTTTTTATCTTTTTAAAAGATATATTTATTTATTTATTTATTTATTTATTTGAAAGCATTACAGAGAGAAGGAGACACACACACACACACAGAGAGAGAGAGAGAGAGAGAGAGAGAGAGAGAGAGAGAGAGAGTTTTTATATCTGCTGGTTCATTCCCCAGATGGCTGTAATAGCCAGAACTGGGCAAGACTGAAGCTGAGAGCCAGGAGCCAGAAGCTTCATCTGGTTCTCCCTGGTGAGTGGCAAATGCCCTAACACCTGGGCCAGCTTCTGCTGCTTTTCCAATAGCCCGGAGCTGAATCGAAAGTGTGGTAACTGAGACTGGAACCACTGCCAATATGGGATGCTCGCATTGCAGGCTGTGGCTTTCCCTGCTATGCCATAATGCTGGACCCTGTACTGGAGCTTTGTATAAAGTATTCAAGGAAGAAATTAACACTCAAGAACATTGTAACTTGCCCAAGTTCTCACAAGTAGAGAGGTTGAAAATGGAGGTCAAATGAAGGCTTTTTGATACCTTAAATCTGTATCATTAGTGTAAATCTAAACAAATGCTTTCTAAACTATGCTAAAGACTGGTTATTGCCCCAATATCTTTTCTCCTTCCTCTAATAGTTCTTTTGTCTTTTAGCTGGACAAATGGCCACAAGGAATTATGACACACTTTCCCCTCCCAAGCATTAATGTAGAGGGAAAGGCACATCTTCATTTTAGAACTAATCCCAGCAGTTGAGAACATCATTTCCTCCATATCCCATTAGCCAGAGTTTAGTCTTATGACTAATGCTAACTGCACAGTGAGATGAAACTTAGAGAAAGGCTACATCTGGAATCAGGTCCTTAATGGTGGTGGAGGCATATGCTAGCCCTGAGCAGCCTGCATCTGGACTTTCATTAAGGAGAACCTTTTCTTAACACTTGATTTGGGGGCCTCCATTTCCCAGGACATTTTTAATAAAAATAATACTTCTCTCTTGGAGAAAAGGAAGCATGTAGATATACATGCTTATGTGACCCAAACAGACACACTTAGATGACAAGCAATAGTCTCAGTTTTATGATACTGGGCGAGGGCTCCATAAGCAGGGCCAATAAAGTTGGGCACAAACTGATTTGTAGCCAATAATTTTCTTTTTCGCTAGTTCCAGGTACAGGAAGGATATAGATCTGTAGCACTTAGTTCTCACCTGACTGACAGCGAAGTAAAGGTATTAGTCTTTTTCCAAATATGGAAATATCCTCTGCTATTCTATCATCCTTGATGGATTAGAGACAAATTAAGAGGAAAGAGGGAGCCACAGCTCTTGTTCGGAATCAAAAGTTGAACTCTCAAACATTGTTCCCCCTATTCTAAGACTTTGCTATTATGTCATCAAAACCTTAAAAAGTGAGAAACACAATGCAAACATTAGCTGGTAACCAAACACTCATATTTCTTGTCACTCTTAATTTTAAAAGAAGATGCTTTTATGACATTTAGTTGATTTTCACCTGGGAAACTAGGGCAAAAGCGATGCTAAAAATGCTTCCACACTTAACAGCATTTGTGTAAATATGTGGAATTCCAGGAAAAAAATTCCATAGCTCTGCACATATATATATATATAATTATATAATAATATATATTCAAATGCTTTAAGAAAACTGTACAACCATATCAATATAAAGTATTTCTAATATATTTTTAAAATATTTATTTGAACAGCAGAGTGACGGGAAGAAAAATGGCTTCCCAAATGGCTGCAACAGCCAGGTCCAGGCCATACCTAAATCAGGAGCCAGAACTCCATCTGGATCTCCTGCATGGATTGTAGAGACTCAAGCACTTGGATTATCTTCTGTTGCTTTCCCAGGTGCATAAGCAGAGAGCTGGATTGGAAGCCGAGCAACCAGGACTTAAACCAGCACTCTGATACGGGATAATAGTGTTGCCAGTCATGGCCTAACCCATTGTGCCACAGCACCATCCCATATATTTCTAATATTAATTCACTAAATATTTACTGACTTAGAAATATATTGGTAATAATGATTAAAAGAGAAAGAGATGTCCATGGTAATTCCAAGCTTCCTGGCTTGAACAATTACATACATGGTGATGTTATTCAATGAAATAGCAATTAAACAGAAAACACTGAAAGGAAAATTTAGTTTCATAGGCAGTCATAAATTCTATTTTTATTCACTTCTTCCAAGGGAGATCTGAAGTAGATACTTAGATGACTGTTTGGGATATAAGAGATTTGGCATTGAAATATGTATTGGGGGCCGGTGCTGTGACACAGCGGGTTAAAGCCCTGGCCTGAAGTGCCAGCATCCCATATGGGCGTCGGTTCATGTCCCAGTTGTTCCTCTTCCAATCCAGCTCTCTGCTATGGCCTGGGAAAGCAGTGGAGGATGGCCCAAGTCCTTGGGCTCCTGCACGTGCGTGGGAGACCTGGAGGAGGCTCCTGGCTCCTGGCTTCAGATCGGCACAGCTCTAGCCATTGCAGCCATCTGGGGAGTGAACCACCAGATGGAAGACCTCTCTCTCTGTCTCTGCCTCTCTCTGTAACTCTTTCAATTAAATAAAATAAATCTTAAAAAAAAAGAAAGAAAGAAATATGTATCTGAGAGACACTGCTTCAGAGAAAATAAACTCAGGGACTGAAATGGTAGTATTTAGGATGTGAGTTGAGAGTGAGACAAGAAGAATTGAAAGTCTAACTTTGAGGAACTCTAACATTTAAAGGCAAAAAAAAAAAAAAAAAAAATGAAAAGGCACAACCAGGGAGATGGGAAGAAACCAGAAGAATAAGGTTTCAGGGATTCCAATGGGAAAAGAATGCTCAAAAGCAGGCCGGTTTTTAAAAAGTATCACCTGAGAAGTCAGGTAAGCTATTCCAAATTTAAAATGTCATTAGACTTAGTGACATTGGTTACCTTTAATAACAGTGATTTTGCTACAAAATCAAATGTTAATTCACGTAATAAATGGTAGTCAAATCAAAGTCATTCTCCTGGGAAGTTTGCCTGTCTTTCTCTATTGAAAGAACTATTTCATGCTCTTTATCTTTTAATGACTACCTTAAAGAAACAATTTCTTTTGAAGCAAATTCATCTGGAGTTTAGTGAGATCCAAGAAATCAAGAAATGACAAGAGACACAAATACCTTTATATCGTTGGGGGAGTTTACAAATTGGAAAGGTTCTCTTTGTTCTTTTCTGGTCCTAAGGTTGTATTTATTCATCTACTCATTCATTAAAAGTGAACAGCTGTTGAACACCTACCATTGTGCTTGGGACTGAAGATAAAAAAGTGACATAGTGGCGTCCCTGCCCTGTCCACACTTCTGATCAAAAGGCAAAGCAGCCAAATATAGAGAAAGTATCAATAGTGTGGAAAGGGATAAGGAGCTAAGAGCCCATCTGAGCACACAGGAGAATCACTCAATCCAGACCTAGGGGATCTGGGAGTTTCTGAGATGTGAAGTATGAGCAGCAGTTATCCTACTGAGAATAAGTAGGGATAAGGAAGATGAGGAAGGGCATCCAAACAGAAAGAGCAGAATATACAGTGACCCAGAAGCCAAGATCATAATGGCTTTAAGGAATAAAGCCATGGGTATTCACATGCGTGAATTCTGGATTCTTCCAAGGAAGACTTGAAGCAGCAAAGTACAAGTTTCCAAGGGACAGTTTCCGAGGGAGCTTGTGAAATCAGATGAACTCATAGAGCTATGAAGAATATGCAGATTCCCAAGGAGGAAAACAACATGAGGTTTCTAGAAAAACTGTTCTGGCTGTAATGTATAGAACAAATGGGAGGGACACCCAACAAGAAGCAAAGAGACCACTGTGCGCTTCCTCCTGGCATCCGGCAAAGGCCTGGTAGATTTGAGTAAGAGACTCTAGACTTATGCAGCGCAATACGATAGCCACCAGCAATGAGGTACTTCAGGAAGGTTCATGGAAAATGTAATTAAAAGAAGTTTATTTTGCTGCAAAAAATTTGAAAACATGCGTATGAGGGCTCTTCAAAAAGTCCATGGAGAATGCATTTATGAGAAGATTGCATGGATTTAAAAATTTTTCATGAAAATTTTAATTCAAATTTCCACATATTTTTTTCTTTACAAAAGGATTTATTTATTTAAAAGAGAGACACGGAGAGAGATCATCCATTGTCTGGTTCACTACCATCATGTCTTCAGAAATGTGACCAATATAAATTGAGGTTGGAAAATATCTCATTAATAATTTTATAACTTTGTTGAAGTTATAGTATTTTGATTTTGGATTAATTAAATATATTTTTCAAATTAATTTTATGAATTTTCCTTTTTTGTGGCTCCTAGAAGAAAATTCTACATATGTAGCAAACATTGTACTTCTGTTGGACATCACAGGTTTAGAACTTTTGCATTGGAAATGAGAAAGTAGTATGATTAGATCAGTTTGATAGAACTTACATATCGAGAATAAAAGAGGGTTGGCCTGTGACGTAGTGGGTAAAGCTGCCGCCTGCAGTGCCAGCATCCCATATGGGTGCCCGTTTGAGTCCAGGCTGCTCCTCTCCCAATCCAGCTCCCTGCTAATGCACCTGTGAAAGCAGTGGAAGATGGCCCAAGTCCTTGGGCCCCTGCACCCATGTGGGAGACCCAGAAGAAGCTCCTAGCTTCAGAGCACCCCAGCTCTAGCCATTGCGACCATCTGGGAAGTGAAACAGAGGATGGAAGATCTCTCTCTCTCTCTCTGCCCTCTGTAACTCTGACTTTTAAATAAATAATTTTTTTAAATGATGTAGTAAAAAGCAAAACAATGAGAATAAAGAAGAGAAAGGAATAAATGATGATTTTTCCCAAGCTTCTGACTTGAGCAAGTAAATGAAAGGATGGTAGATTGTGGACAACATAGAAATAAGAAAGTTTTTTTGGGTTATTTTTGTTAAGGAAGAAAGGGATTCAGTACATTTGAATGAATGTTTCCTGCTAAAGTGCCTGGGAGGCAGCGGATGATTGCCCAAGAATTTGGGCCCCTGCCATTCACTTGAGATACCTGAATGGGGTTCTTGATTCCCAGCTTCTGCCTAGCCCAGACCCAACTTTTATGGGCATCTGGGGAGTGAACCAGTGGATGGAAGATTGATCTCTCTCTCTCTCTGACCCCTCCCTCCCCATCTCTCTCTTTCCCTCTCTCTGTGTCACCCTACCTTTCAGATGAATAAATAAATAAAACCTTGAAGATGAGAAGATCAAGGAATTGAGGAACCTGAGACATTTCTTTTCAAGGAATGGGGAAGAGTGTTACTGAAAGAAGGAAGTAGATCTACAGCACAGCAGTAACCATTCATATGCAAATTACTGGTTCTATTTTGTAAATTCATATTAGAAAATGTGCCACCCTTCTTCCCATAAACACACAGAGATACAATATGCCACACCTCCCTCTCCTCAAATCCACATAGATACACTCACATATGCTCCTCTCTATCGACATACATGAATCCAGCTTTTTAGACAAAAATGTTACAGAGAATTTGGGAAATATGTGTCAAATTGTTCATTTTCTTTTTCTGTTCCAGATAGAAAAAAAAGATGTGCAGTTTTTCTAGCACCATGAACAAGAGAACTTCGTAAATGTGCTCAGATAATAGCTATTAAAGGTTAGAGACAGGCCTTGCTGGCACATGCTGAAGAAGCATATTTAGAAAGAAATTTTTATGGTGAAAAGAGTGCTACACTGGTGTTCAGAAGACCTGGTTTCCAAACTCATTGTTCAATGATCAGCTGGGTGTTTGGGTGCAAGACATTTAACCCTGCCGACTCTCATCTTCCCATCTGCTCTGACAACTCCACAAAGTCTTTGTGAGCAGTAAAAAGTATGAGAAAATCCTTTGCAGCCTGTTAAGTGCTCATGTAAATGATAATCTGAGGGACTCCAGACCAAGCTCTCATGAAGATTTTTTTAAAAAAACATTTAAAAATTGTACAGATGTGTGGGGTAACTGTCTAATGAAAAAGTTTGTGATCATGGTTCCTGCTATACTGACAATATTTGCACTCATGATCAAGGAGTTGGGAGTTAAGTTATAATTTCTGAAGAATGGTTATTTGCTTCCTGATTATTCTGAACTTTCAAAGGGTTTCTGTTGTTGTTTTAGTAGAAGTACAGAAATATATCATCTCTTTTTGATTTTTTTAAAAGTGTGGCTCATGTACTTGGAATCACTTGAGATGTTGTTTAACACACAGCTGCCTGTACCCAGTACTTAGCCAGCCAGCCCTTTAGCCTGAGACTCAAGAACCTGTATTTTAAACAAGCATCCTAATATACTCAACACAGCAAAAATAACAATGTTGTTGAGATAGAATTCACCTACGATACAAATTACCATTTAGAGTGTACAATTCAATGGTTTTTACTGTATTCACAGAGTTATGTGAACACCACCATAAACCCTGATATCTACTGGGTTAGGGAAATGTTTTATGGAGGCTGAAGATGCTCTGAGCTCAATGTATAAAGAATTTCCTATCCTAACCTTGAAGATAAAGATTGATAAAATACAAATCATTTCATGCCATCAGTTCATCTACTTTCCTAGCCCTGATGACCTTCTGCTAAATAAATTTCCTCTGCTTTATAAAAGGGTTAGGAGGCACTATAGATAGTATAATTGCTGCCTGAGCAGAGGAACAGGGGATTTTCCTCTCCCTTGAAAATCCAGCAAGCCTTGGCCTTCTCTTTTTAGCCTGAGTTTGTAAGGGGCTGAATTCATGATTAGGTTAATCATGAGGTTCCTCAGCATCTCCTTAGGCCTATTTTCTAATCTAAAGATCTTTTTCTCTTCTTAAGAATTCAGGATCAATGCAACTTCCTAATATCTCCAGACAGAGCCTGCCTTTCAATAGCTTATTGACATTTCAGGTTGTCAGCTTCCAGAGTGCCACTGTTGACTCAGGTCCATCTCTGTTTAATTAGAGGAGAAATACTTTCAAACAAAAACATTTCATTGTTCCCATTAACAGGTAAGGTGTGAGCCAGAAATAGCAGAAGCTTTTGAAATAGTCATGGTTCTATTTGGGCTGATGTTTTAGATATTTTGCAAAGTACTTTTTTACTCTGTGGGGAGAAAAATGTTCAGGAAAGAGTATATTAAGGCCAGATAAGTTTCTTTTCTGGTTTTCAGAGAGGTTTCTTATTTAATTTACAGTGGGATAAATTTATCAAACACTATATTCACTTGTGAGTATTTTATATATACTTGTGGGGGATGGAGAGAGAGATGAGAAAACAGCAAGTCCTTATTGCCCTCCATTGAAACTGATAGACACTCTAGAAGTCCTGTCCACAACATCTGAATTTGATTATGAGAATAACAACAAAAAGTTCCCACAAACTCTTTAGAAGGTTTAGACCAAACCTACCTTTTTATGGATGAGAAAAATTAACTAAATTTGACCTAGAACACACTTTTCTGCTTTCCCTAGAGTAAATGGTCACACCTTTAAAGGAAGTTAGCTTTATTTAAGGTTTAGAAATCAATTAATTATGATTTTCAGGGAGAGACCCAAAAACTAGTTAAGTCCTAGCCTCTGTTAGTAGCCAAGTATTATGTTTTCCAGACCATGATATTAAATGAAAGCAGAGTTTAAGTTATGCTTCAGAAGTGGCTACTTTCCTCTGCTGTATACAAAGATTGCTAATTCAGAACAAAGCTCAAACTATGAGTAGTTTCCAGATTCGGTGTGGGGGTGGGGCTCTGTCTGGGACACTGTTTGAACCATTGGTCATATTGCTACATGTAGATCCCATCTTGGTTTAAAGCACATGCCCCCAAAACAATACCCTTGTTTGTATGTCTTAAAGCAACCTCTAGTTCCAGGAAATGGTGTGTCATGATGCAGTTGACAATTTGTGGTTGCCATCAACCACATCACAACCTTAACACTCAGCTTTCCCAGTCAGTCCTTCCAGGGCCCCAACTCACCTCTTTCTGTTTGGGTTTCCATGCTGACATTTAAGAAAACAACAGTCCCTCAACTCAAAAAGCCCTTTCGCCATGTTCTCTACTAACTTAATACTGACTTTCTCCTAAAAGCTCCAAAATATTTTAAGGATTCTTTTCCTTTTTTTTTTTTTTTTTTTTGCAGGATTGAGCTTCCAAGCTTGTATTTTTTAAATGCTTCCAATTTTTTTCTTAACATATGTTACATGAAGTCTGTCCTATTAACAGAATCTACTCCTCTTCCAAATAGTAAAAAAAAAAAAAAAAAAAAAAAAAAAAATCCAAAGATTTACCCTTTCAGATAGCACTGTTAGGTTTTAGAATTCATTTGAGCTTTATGTTAAGCTGCAATCATTTTGTTTAGATTAGTTTCTCCCATGTCTCTTATCTACTTGTATAATCACCAACGATGTTGAGTTGAAATCCATTTCTGGAATATCCAATTTGGTGTGCATCTGAATGGGGACATGTTTCTTTTTGCTCATGAGGCCAGTAAAAGATTTCTTAAAAATGAACACAACAGTATAGCATTTGATTCCAGCATTTTTTAAAAAGCAGTTCTCTTGTGCTTCTTCCTTCCATCCACAAAACTCTAAAATCATAGGGATTGAAAAAGATGTAAAGCAGATTAAGAACTTGTGAGAAATATTATTATGTGAGGTTAAACACTTTGGTGCTGCAACCACCACTTCCTATGTGGACAACTGGAGAACACTCTGTGCCTCAGTTTAGGAAAAAGAGTAACAAATGTAAATGGAGATCGAATAGTAAATATATATATGTAAATCACACCACACAGGGCCTGGTATGTAGAAGTAATATATATTATCAATGTCTGCAAAATTATAGTAAAATATAATAAATGGGCATAATAAAATACATGGTTCAGTTACTAGGAATATAGATACTGTAGCATTTGGAAGGCATACACTGACACCACCCAGGACACACAGGATAATTTCAGGAGGAATTTGAGATGCTCCTTAATTTTTAGCTGTGCCTTTAATTTTTATTTCATTTATTTTTTTATTTGATCTATTGATTGAAGAATTTTAGTCCTAGCCTTGAATTTCAACCAGCATCATACAAAAAATAATCTTATAGATGGAGCTATTTAGGAATTCTGTGGCTGTTATTTGTGATTTTTCCCCCCAAAGATTGGTTTATTTATTTGTGAGGCAGAGTTACAGACAGGAAGAGGGAGAGACAGAGAGGTCTTCCATCTGCTGATTTAATACCCAAATGGCCGAAATAGCCAGACCTGGGCCAATCTGGAGCTTCTTCCCTCCCATGTGGGTGAAGGGGCCCAAGCATTTGGGCCATCTACCACTGCTTTCCCAGGCACATTAGCAGGGAGCTGGAACAGAGGTGGAGCAGCCAGGACTTGAAGCAGAGCCCATGGGGGATGCCCGGCATTTCTGGCGGAGGCGCAACCTACTATGCCACAGTATTGTTATTTGTGATTATACACAGTTTTGAAATCCATTTCATGATCAGTTGAGGATTTAAATAAAATCTTTTCCATATGCCTTTAACTAATCTGAGCCACAGTGATTCTGGAATTCTGCTATGACATAAGTATCAAAAAATAGTGAATATGTTTGCTGTGTACATTGTGGGAGAGGGCAGGAGTATTGCTCCCCCTAACCAGTAAAGCCATTCATAAACTCTAACTAGATCTTTCGGTCTTATGGTGAGTCCAGAAACTGAAACAAGTTCCCAGAGTGTAACTCAGGATCATTAATTCTTTATGTACCTTATTTAGGTAAGGTGAAGAAGTTCACTTCTACTGGTAATGACCTAACCTCCACAGTAGAAGTTTCCTCTTAGCAGTTGTTGAAAATTTTAAGGCCGGCGCCGTGGCTTAACAGGCTAATCCTCCACCTTCCGGCGCCAGCACACCGGGTTCTAGTCCCGGTTGGGGCGCCGGATTCTATCCCGGTTGCCCCTCTTCCAGGCCAACTCTCTGCTATGGCCCGGGAAGGCAGTGGAGGATGGCCCAGGTCCTTGGGCTCTGCACCTGCATGGGAGACCAGGAGAAGCACCTGGCTCCTGGCTTCGGATCAGCGCAATGCACCGGCCACAGCGGCCATTGGAGGGTGAACCAACGTTAAAGGAAGACCTTTCTCTCTGTCTCTCTCTTTCACTATCCACTCTGCCTGTCAAAAAAAAAAAGAAAGAAAATTTTAAGCTATGACTCTGGCCTCGCAGGCATGGAAAACCAAGACACTGTGGCAAAAAATGACCTAAATAAAAGATCTCTGTGAGTGAGATCTCGGTGGAAAGAAGGGGCCATCAAAGAAGGAGGTACCTTTCTCTGAAGGGAGGAGAGAACTTCCACCTTGATTATGGCCTTGTCTAAATGAGGTCGGAGTTTGTGAACTCAAGAGGCTTCCATAGCCTTGACAGTTCATGACAAGAGCCTTGGGTGATTACTGACGTCATAAATAAGAGTGTCAATTGTTAAATCAACAACAGGAGTCACTGTGCACTTTCTCCCCATGTAGGACCTCTGTCCTTAATATGTTGTATGGGAATTAACGGTAAAACCAATCTTCAAACAGTACTTTATACTTTGTGTGTCTGTGTGGGTGCAAACTATTGAAATCTTTACTCAGTATAGAGTTGATCTTCTGTATATAAAGATAATTAAAAATGAATCTTAATGTAGAATGGGATGGGAGAGGGAGTAGGAGATGGGATGGTTTGCGGGTGGGAGGGTGGTTATAGGGGAAGAACTGCTATAATCCAAAAGTTGTACTTTGGAAATTTATATTTATAAAATAAAAGTTTTCTATTAAAAAAAAAAGAAAATTTACTTTACTTGTTCTCTAAGGGAGTGGTCAGAGAGCCTGATTTAAAAAGTGTCCATTGGACAATGGAGATTAAACAGATTTAACTTAAATGGGGTTAAACTACACAGGTACATGTGTTCTGAAGATATATGGAGAATGGCAATGTCCCTTAAAATTTTTTTTTAACAACAAAAAAATCATTTATTTGCAACACAGCCCAGTCCCATTATTTAAATACAGCATAAAGATAGGAGTCACACTACAAGCATCATTTGGCCCAAGGGTCCCATGCCTCCCAAAAGACAGCGAGCCTGCCTCCCTCAGAGGCCCAGGCCCAGAGCCAAACTGGCCACAGGAAACAGGCAAGCACAGAATGAACTCACTTCCAGGACTCAGCACATTTCACCCTTCCCCCACAATCCTCTGCTCCCTTGCATCCTTAAGTCAGGCCAACTCCTAGCCTCTGAGCCACCAGGGAGCTCTCTGTGGGATATTTAACAAGAATTTAAGTTATGTAAAATTTAAAATTGCCCTGTGAAATCTGTTGTTTCATAGACAGTTTAAAATATCCCTCCATACATAATCCTCATCAGGTGACGGCCCTCATCATACACACCTGAGTTTTGAAATGACTGCCATCTGAGGAAGCTCCATACTCAAGCTTCCTCATGGGTCTCATTAAAGGCTGTCCTTATCCTATGATGGAAGGAATCCCAGGTGCTTTTTCCAGATTCAGGGGCTGAGAGGAAAATCCCTGGTAGCTTAGAAAAAGATTTCTATTAGAGACCGTTACCTAAGTTTTCTAGTTTGAGAAACGTTTTAGGTACAATATATACAAGGCAATACAGGCACAGAGTAGTAGTAGGAACCTCATGAACTTTAAATGAATCCAAATTCCTTATGTCCTAAGCCAAGGAATTTAGTAATTGCTGTCTTTCATTGTTCTCTAGCCTAGCCACCCAAGTAAATCTCACATTCCTGAGCAGATTTCAGGACTTCCATTCTTTTCTCCTCTCTGGCAGAATTTGCACTGCTTCTGTTGTTGATTCCACTATAGTACGAGCTTCACAATAAGGATGCTATCCCTGAGTTCTAACTCAAGATGTCAAGTCTGTGGTGGTCTCTACCACTCCTCAGTTCATCTGTGAAGGTGGCATGGGCAATGGACCTCCCAAAGGGAGACATCCTGTGTATGTTCAATTAGAATCCATGCCTACAGGTAGGAAGAGCACTGCTTGAGCCAGAGGTCAGACTATCTCTCCTGGGAGGCCCACAGGGGCATATATCGGTGGCAGTTAGGCTAACTGCAGCCTCCACTCAGCCCATTAGTTTGCCTCCACTCAGCAGAAGCCCAAGCTGATTGTTGGGCTGGGCCCTGCAAATATAGACATAGATAAAATTTCTAGAGGCTACCTTATTGCCTGTAAAAGTGACACCCTCAGATAATACAAATAAGAAGAAACAAAACGATGCTTATAGAGGACTTCTCCAATGCGGGCATGGGGGGTGGAGTAGGCGCGAGTGGGAAGAGATGATTTAATCAGCCGAAATAGCCTTTTAAAAAATTATAAAAATAATAAAGTCAGATTGTAAGAATGCACACTTTCTGCAGTAAAAACTAAAGCTCCACTACATGTCAAGTCCTATTAAAAAAGTAAGCACCAACCTTTATGGTTTTGATATTCTAAAATAAGGATGAAAGTGGTGATGCAGATTTACACAGATTTTAAAGTAATAAATTTCCAGAGTTAATTAATTCAGCCTATAATACATTTTTAATTTACAATTTTAGTTGTGAGTCCACCAGAAATCTCATTTAAAAGTTAAGTCAGCTTTTGGGTCAAGTATTGTGCTGCTGTACCTAATCTACCACTTGGGACACACATGTCTGGTATCAGAGTGCTGGCTACTCTGTTTCAGATCCAGGTTCCTGCTAATGTGCCTGTGAAGGTAGCAGATGACAGCACAAGTTCTTGGGTCCTTTCCACCCATGTGTGAGAATCAGATGCAGTTCAGGGCTCCTTGCTTCTGCTTGGCACAGCCTCTGTTATTGCAGCCATTTGTGGAGTGAATGAGTGGATGGAAGATTTTCTCTCTCTCTATCTCTCCTCTCTCTCTTATTCTGCCTTTCAAATAAATAAATTTTAAAACATTAAGACAGGGGCCGGCGCCGCAGCTCACTTGGCTTATCCTCCGCCTACTGCGCTGGCAACCCTCGTTCTAGTCCCGGTTGCTCCTCTTCCAGTGCAGCTCTCTGCTGTGGCCTGGGAAGGCAGTGGAGGATGGCCCAAGTGTTTGGGCCCTGCACCCGCATGGGAGACCAGGAGGAAGCACCTGGCTCCTGGCCTTGGATTGGCACAGCGTACCGGCCTTAGTGGCCATCTGGGGAGTGAACCAACAGAAGGAAGACCTCTCTCTCACTGTCTATAACTCTCTCTCTGTCTCTCTCTCTCTCTCTCACTGGCTAACTCTGCCTGGCAAAAAAAAAAATTAAAACAGTTTTTAATGAGCACAGATTGTTAAACAGGACTACCTGTATACCAAAGAACCCTTCATTATCTCAGAAATAGATCCAGTGTTGTACACTAAAGTAACCTTTGCTGTTTGTTATTCTTAGACTGTCAATAATGCATAGCCTGAAATTTGTCTACATGTGTGTTTTTAAGAACTGAAAAAAGTAAACAAAAGTCTCAGAAGCACCTCGGTAGGCTGCATGGAAAGGAGAAATGTCAATCTGGCCTCCACACTCTTGCACAGGAACTTCCTAAGACAATAGGGAAACTTAAAGAGAGTTAAAGAAAAAGAAATCACAAAAAAATGTATAACTTTTTTTTTTAAAAAAAGTGTATGTCTTTCAAGGCAAGGCATTTTTATGTAGGCATTGACTTAGAAAATACAATGTCCTAGATTTATAATCTGGAAATTCATAGGTGATGCAAAATCAGGAATCCCAAAATGCAGAAGTAGTGATATTTTCCCTATTTTTCTATTTAGTCTGGACTCCTCTCACAAATTAAGTTGAAAATGTGACATCAGGGACAGGCATTTAGTGTAGTGATTAACACACCCCTTTGGACACTTGTATGCGATATCAGAGTGCCTGGGTTCAAGTCCCAGCTCTACTCTGAATTTTATCTTCCTGCTAATGCACACTCTAGGAGGCTATAGGTGATGACTCAAATAGTTTGTGTCCCTGCCATTTACATGCGAGACAAAGACTGAATTCCTAGTTCCTGATTTCAGCCTGGTGCAGCGCAAGTGTTGTGGACATTTTGGGAATGAACTAGCAGGTGGAGTTCCCTTTCTCTCTCTTTCCCTTTTAAGTAAATATAATTAATTCATTTAAAAAAAAAGAAAATGTGATATCAGAGTAATTCTGAAATTTTGAAGTAACCTTAATTTGCAATGCTTCCCTAATGTGTTCTTTCCTCTTACTTTTTATTTCTCTTTTCCAGTTAGCCAAATGTGAATGCTTATTTGCAAATCTGTACTTCTCATATATAGAACCTCTCTGTCTGCTTAGTGACAATCTGAAATAATAACTGTTGTTTTCTGGTTTTATCATTTGTTTAAAAATGATAAACAACGTCTGGTTAATATTCACATTTGTTTATATATGGTCCTTCCAAAAATCTCACTAAAATAAAAATAAAAAAACAAAGTAAGGTATAAATTCACAAGAGGAAAAATAATGTGAGAAAAAATAGCAGAAGAGAGGAGGTCAACAAATTTGTGGAAGAGGGAAAGAAGACAGATGAATCCTGGCAAGATTCAGGCAAATACCAGTTATCTGAGAAGGTGGGGGTGTTGGCTGGAACTGAAAATGGAAATGAGTCAAAAGTTCAAAAGTCTGGAAAAAGAGCCATTAGCTTCCCGGATGCTCTCCTGCCTCATTACCCACCCCAACACCTGTCCTACAACATGACTAGCCCTGGACCCACTTGTCCCATTTAGGGAACTACCATCCTCCAAAGCAGACTGCAGTCTTCTGATTGGATTTTTTTTATATCTCTGGGGGGAGCCAACAACTTAATTTTCAGATAAATTAAATTACTAAAAGATAGATGACCCCCAGCAGAAAATGGTAATCATGCAAAATTCCCATAAAATGGCTACACACTTCAGCATGGGCCCTGCTGTGACCCTAGAAGTGTGTGTTAGGCAGCACAGTATCCCCTGAAGATATTTCCATCCTCATCCTTCAAAACTGTGAATATGATATCCTGGTTCATTAAAAGCATGTTCTTGCTGAATCCACATGTGGTGGAAGGGCAAGGAGCTCTCCAGGGCTTCTTTATAAAGGGCACAAATCTGTTCATGATGGTTCCACCCTTGAGACCTAATCACTGCCCAAAGTATGCCATCTCCTAACACCATCATGCTGGGGGTTAAGATTTCGCCACACAACTTGGGGAGGGGATGTGGTCTCTGTTTAGCTTAGTAGTAAAGACATTGCTTGGGATGCCACATTCCATATGTGTCTGGCTGGGATCAAGTCCCAGTTCAGATCCCACTTCCAGCTTTCTGCTAATGTGCACTCTGGGATGCAGCAAGTAATGGCTCAAGTGATCGCGTCTTTTTAGTCATGTGAAAGACCTGGATTGATTTCCCTGCTCCTGGCTTTGGCCTAGCCTAGTCCCAGCTGTTGTGAGTATGTGGGGATGAACATTTGGATAACAGCTCTCTACGTCTGTCTCTCTCCCTCTCTGTCTCTCTGCCCCCTTGCATAAATAAGATCAATCAAGCAATAACTTTAAGAAACCCAAATATATGGGGACACAAATATTCAGACCATAACATAAGCATATACTACATTCATAAAATTTTTAAAATAAAAATTGGCTACACTATTTGTAAAGTTTTGAGCCATACTGGGATAATCAGTATAGCTCTTTTCATCCCCTCTCTAAAATAGAGAAACTTGAGCTGTTTCCACATTTTTCAAGCTCATATTGCTTACCTGAGTAATTTTTTTTTATTTGGGAAAGATCAATAAACCATCCAGTGATGGATATCTGTCATTTTAAGACAAGTAAACATTAATTATGCTTAAAAGACAAATATAAACTAAAACTACATAAAGCAGATATTTGTTACACATTGAAAAATATAGATTTTTTTTTTTTTTTTTTTTTTTACTAAGGGGAGAGAGAGAGAGAGAGAGAGAGAAAGAAATCTTCCATCCATTTGTTCACTCCCCAAATGGCCACAATGGGCAGGGGGAGGCTGTGCCAAGCAGTCCATAAACTGTAGTTTGGAAATTTATATTTACTAAATAAAAGTTAAAAAAAAAAAAAAAGAAGTAGAGCAATGGGATCTTGAACCGGCACCCATACGGGATGCCTGGCATTGCTGGTAGAGGCTTAACCTGCTATGCCACAACACTGGCCCCAGAGATTCTATTTCAAAGATATTCCCATTTCATTTCCTTCCTTCCTCCCATCCTTCCCTTTTTTTGTTTTATACATCTGCATGTTTCTATTTTTAAAACATGACTATTATTGATATGCAAAATTTTCTAAGTTTATATTTTATTTTAAATTAAGCATGTCAACATCTCATGCACATGCACACAACAGGAAGACAACAGTAACACGCCAAATTTTGATAACAGGTGGGATAAGAAGCTTTTCCCCCCTTAAAATTTTCTGTTTTTCAAACTTCAGTAACAACCACTTAGTATTTCTAAGTATTAAATAAATAACAATTTCATTAACAATAATGCCTGCATCTTCTTTGAATTTAATCTAAACTACTTTATGACATGCCAAAAGATTACATGAAGGGGTTTCTTTATGCAGTAGTTAGTTTATTTGGGAATGAACCTCTGAAAGGAGCTGGACAATTCCTACAACTTTAATTCTCTTCCAGCCCACTGTGGGGCAACATTATGGTAGTGATGGACTTTATATCACCTCCAGCTTCAGGGGATGGGTTCTGGTATATTAAATTGTGGAGGAATCCCATTTGCCTTAGCAACAGCATTGCTCAGAAACAGGCTAAGCCAATCCATGCCAAACCATTCATGGGATTTTCTAGCCATTCTCATTGGCTCAGGATGGTGCAATCTTCCTAGCCCTGGAATTTAGTTCCTTTTTGAGGGAATAGCATTCTCTCCCACTAGGGGCCACCTTGAGAAGCTAGCTCAGAGGCAAAAACACAGGGGACAATAGAATAGAATCATGGAGAAGAACAGCCAGAGTTCTGTTTGAATAAGATCTAATGCTCACCACAAAATTTTGGTGAAACATCAAAACAAGGAATTACCTTTATTGTTTAAGCAGGAGTTAAACGTTGCAAACCATAGTATTTTACCCAATAACATACAAAGAGAGTGTTTTCATAACACACACAGAGAGAGCGTATTTGGTTGGAGTGTTTCTTTTGTACCAGAAGGACTATATATGTTATTTCATTTAAACCACACAAAACAATGATGTCAGATTTTTTTTTTAACTTTTATTTAATGAATATAAATTTCCAGTGTACAGCTTATGGATTACAGTGGCTTTCCCCTCCCATAACTTCCCTCCCACCCGCAACCCTCCCCTCTCCCGCTCCCTCTCCCCTTCCATTTGCATCAAGATTCATTTTCAATTCTCTTTATATACAGAAGATCAATTTAGTATAAAGGTTTCAACAGTTTGCACCCACATAGACACACAAAGTGAAACATACTGTTTGAGTACTAGTTATAGCATCAAATCAAAATGTACAGCACATTAAGGACAGAGATCCCACATGAGGAGCAAGTGCACAGTGGCTCCTGTTGTTGACCCAACAAATTGACACTCTAGCTTATGGCACCAGTAACCACCCTAGGCTCTCGTCATGAGTTGCCAAGGCTATGGAAGCCTTCCGAGTTTGCCGACTCTGATCATATTTAGACAAGGTCATAAAAGACAGAGTGAGAATAGTAACCAATGATCCTAAGAGTGGCATTAACCAGGTTTGAACAATTATACAGCATTAAGTGGGGAAGAGGACCATCAGTACACACATGTTGGGAGTAGAGCCATTGGTGGTAGAGTAGAGGTTATGATTACAAAGGAATGAGGCCCAAGTACGCTAGACAGGGTCTAGAACAAAGGACAGAGTCATTCTTAGAGGAGCTAAGAAAGGTGCTGTCTAAGCTACAATTAAGTTTTCTGATTGAGAGGCAAATAGAACCTGATAAAAGGGGCTTGATAATAATCTGGTGGGCTTTAGGCCTTGTAAATTCAGAGGCCCAGACCTATCTATCTCTTCACATGGGGTATATCTTAAGGGAGGTGTGAACCTCCTAGGGGAAGGCACTCTGTTGACTTTCATTACTTGGCTGGCCTGGGAGGAGAGCTGGCCAGGTAAAGGCAGGTGGCAACTCTAACAAGAAATTTACAGTTCTGCCTGCAATGTTGCTGACCCTACTTGACCACACCCTCAGCTGCAGTGGTCACTTTGGAAGTTGGGCTGAGTGAAGGGCTTTTCAGCTTAGAGCCAATAAGATCTGTGGCTCTGACCTGGGCATCCTTCGACTCCAGGGCAGGTCCATTTCCAGTGATCCAACTCTTGGCAGAGCTGCCAGGGCTCTTCACAAGCTGACTTCTGCTGAAGCCCAGGCTTACCTCATTGAAAGCCACTGCAGTGGACTGGCCTGTTGGGTCTCCTTGAGGGCAGATCACTGTACAGATCAGCCATTAATAGGCCTGCCACCCATTGCTTCTGATGCCTAGCTTCCTTTTCCTGCTGGTTTGTGTTAAAGCAGACCAGAGGATGCAAGTCAAGGGAGTGCCCGTGTCCCATCTCTAATCTTCGGTGGCCTGAACTACAAGTCTATAGTCACAGGCATGTTCTGTAGTAGTTTTTCGAAGGTATACAATGCCCATGAGGAAAATTATATTCTCACTTTAAAACTTTCTTTCCCTTTGGTCTGAAAAGGAGGTTTTTTCTACTTACTGTATACTTTGCTGATGGCGAAGTGAATCTAGCTATGAGATTATTATTTAAGTTCTTATTTTGGCTATGCTATTACAGAAAAATGTTAGCCATCTCTTTTATAAGGTCTAAAGATTAAATTGTGCGTCCTACAGATTCCTTCATAATAGATTTAGTTTCCTATCTTGAAGAGAATAGAGAAATGAAAGAACAAGTTGGGCTTAGAATAGAGAAGTGAGGGAGCAAGTCCTAGATCGCTTGCTGACAATAGCAATATCACATGAATACTTAGCAAACAGTTTCAACCATTAGATAACAACTTAAGAAAACATTTACCAGAAGGTCCAATGCCTTCTATAAATTTTAAGAATCATGTATTTGAAAACACCTCTTAAATATCTAACATGGTGTAGTTTGTTTAACCAGCAAACTTAAGCACAACCATATAAAATGTTTTTAGTTTCTTTCTACCTACAAGTTTAAAACATATGATACATAGATTCAGGTCACTCAAATTAAAATGTACCTTTGATTGATTTTAGCAGCTTAAATTTATGGACAATCTTATCTATAAGCCATTTAAAATAAGACTCTTAATAAAATTTCCCCATGTGGACATACAATATGTACACACATTTAACATAGCATAATAGACCAATATAGCGTTTTTAATAATAGCTTTTAAAATCTTTAACTCTTTTTGTAGATTGCCAATTGATTTGGATTGCTTTTTTAGTAACCTCAGTTAACCATACTTTCTCTCAGTTGGTACTGTTAATACATTATTGGCTTCATCTGTTTACAGAGCCATCCCAAAGTACTGAATACAATGGAAGTGGCTGGAAAAAGTCCATAGGAACCCATAGGAGGACAGCTACACACAGAACCAACAACGCTTTAGTTTTATGAGCAGCAAATCATATATAACTGTGGATGACAAAAGACTTTAAGTCGCCATGTTTAAAATTATAAACTCATAGACCAAATTTGATCTTGTTACAAGGTGATTATTCAAATCTTTGAAAATAAGCACATATTTACATAACCCATAGATCTTAGTAATAATTCAGCTGTTTTTGAACAATTAGAATTTAACAGACATCAAGAGAACACAATAGATTACTTTAACACATTGCTTTAACAGAGCATCAGAGTTTAATTCTATGTCAAAGATAAATTGAGCTTCCTGTGATCTTTTGCTGTGAGGTTTCCTTCCTTTACCTTCTTTCATATTGGTGACCATGTTTCTGTGTTTCTGTGTGTAACACATCTTTAAGCATCTTTTGCAGGGCAGGATGAGTGGCAACAAATTCTTTCAGTTTCTGTTTGCTATGAAAAGTCTTAATTTCACCTTCATTCACAAATGAGAGCTTTGCAGGATATAGTATTCTGGGCTGGCAGTTGTTCTCTCTTAGTACCTGGGCTATGTCTCGCCATTCCCTTCTAGCTTGTAGGGTTTCTGATGAGAAGTCTGCTGTGAGTCTAATTGGAGATCCTCTAAGAGTAATCTGACGTTTCTCTCTTGCATCTTTTAGGATCTTTTCTTTGTGTTTCACTGTGGTGAGTTTGATTACAACATGTCGTGGTGAGGATCTCTTTTGGTCATGTTTATTAGGGGTTCTATAAGCTTCCTGTACTAAGATGCCTCTGTCCTTCTCCAAACCTGGGAAATTTTCTGCTAGTATCTCACTGAAAATGCCTTCTAATCCTTTCTCCCTCTCCATGCCTTCAGGAACTCCTAGAATTCGAATGTTGGGTTTTTTAATAGTATCCTGTAGATTCCCGACAATATTTTTTAGATTTCTGATTTCTTCTTCTTTTCTTTGGTTTGCCTGTTTCCTTTCCTGTTCTCTGTGTTCTAAGTCCGATATTCTCTCTTCTGCTTCGCCCATTCTGTTTTTAAGGCTCTCTAATGTGTTTGTCATTTGATCTATTGAATTCTTCATTTCATTATGATTTCTCGTCACTATCAGAGTTTCTTGTTCCACTAGTTGTTTCATTTCATTTTGATTCCTCCTTAATATTTCATTTTCACGAGAGAGATTTTCTATCTTGTCCATGAAGGATTTCTGTAGTTCAAGAATTTGTTTTTGAGAAGTTCTTAATGTTCTTAGCAATTTTTTGAGATCCGCTTCTTGCATTTCTTCGATCTCATCATCTTCATAATCTTGAATTGGGGTGTCTTTTTCATTTGGGGGCGTCATAGTGTCTTCCTTGTTCTTGTTAGCTTGGTTTTTGCGTTTGTTGTTTGGCATGTTGGAGATATTTGGTTTCTTCACTGTGGTGTTTTTTCTTGTTACACTATGGCTCTATATTAAGTGGACTGTCTGCTTTCGGTGGAGCCTTAGAGGCTTGAGATGAGTGTGGACTGAGAGCTGTGTTTGGTTCCTCAGGGCTGAGGGTGTGTCAAAGATGACACTCCCAGGTTAGGCGTGGTAAATCTCTCTTTCTTTTTTTGATTCAAAAGGGAAGTAATTCCGCACAGCTGAACGTAATTGGAGGTAGTAATTAGCAGGCAAATGATATACCCACAGGAGCCAGAGATCGGAAGCTCTTTCCCAAGGACCACACAGGGAATCTCTGCTGCCCTCAGTGTGGGCTCCAATTCTCCTGCAGTCTCCCACTGGGTTGCCAAGTTAGATGCTAATCTCCAGTTATTTCACCCCTCCCCCCAGAGTCAGGTTTTTCTGCTAGGCTCAGGGCTGGTGCAGACCTGAGGTCGCCCTGCTTATGACGTATGTCCAAAATGGCGCCTGCTCTTTGTCTTGCTCGCCTTTGAGAGGTGAGCAGAGAGAGAGAGACTCGTGTCCGTATCGGTCACTTTTTTTTTTCCTCTCTCTCTTCTAGTTAGCCTGGTGAACTTTTCCCCACGGAGTTTCAAGCCTTGTTCCCTCTAGCCTCCTCTTTCCGCTTGCCCGCTGGTGTCTCGGGCTATGGAGGTTCGGCTCACCTCGCGTTCCAGCGCTGGTGCGTTGAGTCTGCCGCTGCTGTCCCGAACTTGGGCTCCCACGCTCTCCACGCAGGTCCACTGTGAATCACTAGTTCCGGAAGAGTTTCCTCTGCTGTTTCTTCCCCTACTCTTCCTTGACCCTGCAGTATCTCCACTTATATTAACGTGTGTCTTGACGAACTATCAATGTGCTTCCTTCCTATTCCGCCATCTTGCCGCTCTCTCTCCGTTTTGTTTGTTTTCTAAGTGTCACCGTTTTCACTAAACCCATGCGCGCAGCCCGGGAAGACCCTGGACACAGAAATGAGTCGGTGAGAAGGGCAAGGGTGAGAATACCGGAGCAGAAGCAGGGCTGACACAAGTTCAAGCGCACAGCCTGGTTACCGGAGGAGCCAGCTCAGCTGTCCTGCACCCTCCACGGCTGTTAAAACCCAGATGTCAGATTTTATTACTCTTATTTTAAAGTCAGAAAATTAGTAATAGAATGAATTATCCAAGATTAAAACCTAGCAAGTTTTGCTAATTTTTTATTTTGCTAAGAAAGATTAACAAAACCAAAAATCTTAGCATCTTTCATCACAGCAATTTTTCTTTAAAATTTTTTAAAAATATTTATTTATTTCTTTGAGAGATAGAGTTACAGACAGAGAGAAGGAGAGACAGGGAGAAAGGTCTTCCATCCGCTGGTTCACTCCTCAAACGGCTGCAATGGCCAAAGTTGGGCCCATCCGAAGCCAGGAGCCAGGAGCCAGGAGCTTACTCTTGGACTCCCACGTGGGTGCAGGGGCTCAAGCAGTTGGGCCATCTTCTACTGTTTTCTCAGGCCATAGCAGAGAGCTGGATCAGAAGAGGAGCAGCCAGGACACAAACCGGAGCTCATATGGGATGCCTGCGATGCAGGTGGAAGCCTAGTCTATTACACCACAGTGCTGGCCCACCCTTTGTTAAAATTTTATTTAAAGTATAAAAACTTCATGAATTTAATATATACAAATGTAGGAACATAGTGATTCTTCCCTCCAACTGTCCCGCCTGCCCACACTCCCACCCTTCTTCCTCCTTTCTCTCCTATTTCTACTCTTAATTTTTACAAAGATATATTTTCAGTTTTCTTTATACTCATAAGATTAACCCTACATATAGTATGAGGGAAAAAAACCACTGTTCCTCAACAGTAGAGACAAGGGTTGTAAATAATCATTTAATCTCAAAATGTTAATTTCACCCCTGTACATTACATTTTAGATACTCTATTATATCACAGATCAAGGAAAACATGTTGTATTTGTCTTTTGGGGACTGGCTAATTTGGAAATATAATGGATTCCTCCAAAAAACAGGATTTGTTTTTTTTAACCACTAAGTAGTATTCCATAGTGTATATTTGCCATAATTTCTTTATCTAGTCATCAGTTGGTATACATCTGGGTTGATTCCACATCTTAGCTATTGTGAATTGAGCTGCAAAGAACATGAGGGTACAGATAACTTTCATACGCTGATTTCATTTCACAGCAATTTCATAAAAGGAAGGACATCATAATGAAGAATTAAGGCAGGCACGGTCTGAAAACAAAAGGTAGTCTTTCTTAAGAAAGGACTGTTGAATCGTGACATGGATATTTTCCTGTGGACAGGTGAAAGGTACTTCACCTGTGTGTGCAGAGGTGCATAAAAAGTTATATTACGATTCAGTTGCACTTCAGTAAGTCCTGCAATATAGTCTTCCAAAAGCACTCCAGGTAGTCAGGATGGAGAACTACTATTCTAGGAGACGTGGGTGTGCTTCCACCCAAACACTGCTTTTATCTGCTTTCCCTAGAAGTGTCTTTCCTGTCCTCTAATCTGCTTTTGTTTGCACTTACAGCTGTACTCATCAGCCTGCCAGATCCATGAATCATGTCTCTTCTGACCCTTAGTCCTGATGATAAATGTTGTTTCCCTTTCTCTTGTTGCCTCGGCGATTGTGTTCCATTTTCACTGTTGTTTTCTTATTCTGAACTACCCAGGGAGGAAAGGAAGATTCTCTCTGAGTCATCAACCACAAACTCATAGAGGAAAAAGCAGAACCACATTCCTGAAGATCTCAACACCTTGGAGCCAGACCCTGGGAGGTAAGAAGTAATACAACCAGATTGAAAAGATAATTTATTATCACAACCATTATCAATACTCTTGTCTGGGTATATTATATTCTTTGGCAGAATAGGATTATTTTTAACTTTTAAAATAGCTTCAATGATTACTATGGGCTGATGACAGTGATGATAATGTGGTCCTGGTCATTAAATAATTATTTGAGTGGACAATTTCACTGTTTTATTTTTCCTCATTTCCCAAGATCATAGACATACAGTGTTAATTTCCAGGGCTCAGCTATTATTTGCATTTCTTCTTTCTTTTATTCTTTCTTTACTCTTTCTTCCCCCTCTCCTCTCTACTGCACCTTGTTTCTGCTACTAACATTTGTGGCATCTGTCCTTCACTCTGGTAGCCTTCCCAAGGTGAGAAGATCTGATTATGATGTTTCTCATTACCCAATAATGTGCATTCCTACTGAATAGATTTTGGCTTAGGTACTGATCCCTTGGCTCAATCAACAATGATCAGAATAGCAGGACTGGTTTCATTCCAAGCACTCAACCTCTTTTTCCAAAGGTTTTAGTGGAGGAAATGTAACTGGATTATCTTCAACCCACTGAGTACAATCTAAAGTAGTAAAAAGCTGAAAAATCCCTGAGCAAGTTTTAGCTAGAAGACAGGGTGGTCGGGGTGCAGTAAGGCATCATCAGCTGTTAACTTCTCTCTTCTTTCTTCTTTAATGTGTAGAAATAATGGTATTGATCTCAAAGTGTCTAGAGTTTCTCAGCCATGTATAGAGGGAGTTCTCAAATATTTATTTGCTCCTTTGACAATCTCAGAATGAATGTCCAAGTCTCTGAGAACTTGACTTCCTGTGTCAACATTTCCTACATGGCATGGCCTCTGCCCACCTCTTCAGTCTCTTCTCACTATTCTACAGGAAGAGAACACCCAGCTGTAGCTAATTATCTTCAGCTCTTTGATTGTTCCATATACTTTTAGAAGCCACCCTTTCTACCTGTTCAACCTTTCCTAATTTTATTACATGGCCAACTTCTATAAAAACTCAAGATTTGAAATAAGTGTGATCTCCTCCATGAAACCTAATTTGTGTGCTTGGGAGCTTGCTACGGCAGACTTTATCTGCCAATGCAAAAGCCATTCCTCTTTCTTTGAAATGGAGCCCGAGTTTGCTCAGACAAGGATTCCTAGTTCTCAGGAAAGGCAGCTCCACTGTTTTTTAGAAATGTCATCATTGCCATAGATGCAAAGAAAAGTCTGAGGGCATTTAAGGAAGGGCCTACCTCCTTGATAAGAGGATATTACACGCAAAGAAAAACTCGTTTGGTACAACGCCTCCTGCGCCTGCATTTGGACACGTCTTTGCTGAGACAATATGTTCAAGCTGCAACCATCATCTGACTTCGACAGTGAGGCCAACGCATTTGCACAGGACAGCATTGATGCCTTTGAGCCACCGAACTCCAAATTACTAAAGCCCCTGCTAGTTGATTTGTTTGTTGCTTGCAGCTGAAAGCATTCTTTTTTTTTTTTTTTTTGATAGGCAGAGTGGACAGTGAGAGAGAGAGAGAGAGAGAGAGAGAGAGAGAGAGAGAGAGAAAGGTCTTCCTTTTCCGTTGGTTCACCCTCCAATGGCCGCTGAGGCCGCGGCGCACCGCGCTGATCCGAAGGCAAGAGCCAGGTGCTTCTCCTGGTCTCCCATGTGAGTGCAGGGCCCAAGCACTTGGGCCATCCTCTACTGCACTCCTTGGCCACAGCAGAGAGCTGGACTGAAAGAGGAGCAACCGGGACAGATCCGGCACCCCGACCAGGACTAGAACCCGGTGTGCCGGCGCCACAGGCGGAGGATTAGCCTATTGAGCCACGGCGCTGGCTTGAAAGCATCCTTAAGTCCTGCCTCCTCTGTAGGCATAAATGAAATAAATGTAGTTCCTATCATCTTTTGGAAATCGACTGCCTGACCTGAGAGTGAAAATATCTTTACTCTTAAGCCATATCATATTATTGACAACAGGAAAGCATATATAATTGGGTATATTTGGACACATTCTTACTATGCCAATAAAAATAAGGCAGCTCCATTGGCAAAAGGATCTCATGCTATCATTGAGTAGCAGTAGAGTTTAGTATGAATCCATATTGACCGGGCAAATTGTCTTTGCAGTATGCCTGCATACAGAAATACAAGATGGAAAACTTCTTTCAGCTGAGTAGAAATAAAAATAATTTCTGGTCTAATGATTTTCAAAGTATCTCAATAAGAAGACCAAATCTCACATTATGGGAGCCAAAACTCATCCATCATCAGCTTTATATATTTCTTGGTCTACATTATTTCTGTCCCAGACACTGGAAGTCTGGACTTCTCCCAGAGAAGAGAACTGTCATCCTGTCACATGACTGCAATTGGCAAGTCTTACCAAGAAAGTTTGGCAGATTCTTAGAACAGGACTAACATATGTTTTATATATGTGTGGGTAGGTGTATATATAGACACCCATCTACATACATATATGTATACTTATTTATTTATAAGCCCTAGTTAAAGTTAGAAAAATTAATTTTGTTGCATATGGATAAGTAGCACAAATTTGCATCAGTTTAGAAGGAATTAGTATAACCATAAAGAAATCATTTGATTTTTTTAAAGTAAAAATGCCAATGCAAATTTTAAAAGTAGAACATCATGTTAATAACTTTTATCTTTAGAGTACTGCTCATTTATATCAATGATTCATTCACTCTTGCAACAAGTGTTCATTAAACATCAACTATAAAAACATGTAAGACACAAAAGGCCCATGCCCTCAAAAACCCTAGGGGTTAAGTTGTCCCTTAAGATACTTGCATTCCTGGGACAGCGCTGTGGTGCAGCAAGTTAAAATCTCGGTCCGCAGTGCCGGCATCCCATTTGGGTGCTGATTTGAGTCCTGGCTCCTCCATTTCCGATCCAGCTCTCTGCTATGGCCTGGGAAAGCAGCAGAAGATGGCCCAAGTCCTTGGGAGACCTGGAAGAAGCTCCAAGCTCCTGGCTTGGGATTGGCGCAGCTCTGGCTGTTGCTGCCATCTGCGGAGTGAACCAGCAGGTGGAAGACCTTTCTCTCTCTCTCTGCTCTGCCTCTCTGTAACTCTGCCTTTCAAGTAAATAAATAATTCTTCAAAAAATTATGCCTGAATTCCATTTCCCAACATGTAGGTTCATGTCCAGGCTCCACTCCCATGCTGTGGGCATTTGAAGAGTGAACCAGCATATGGGAGTTCTCAGTCTCTCTCTGATTATCTCTTTCTGTTTCTATGCCACTCAAATAAATAAATTAAAAATTAAAAAAGAAATTATCTCCAAAAGAAAATCCTATGCTCCAACAGTAGACAGAAAATAAATAATCCATTTATTCATTTATTTAATCATTCAACCATTAATGATGAGGGGAGAGTGTTTGGTGAAGTGGCTGGGTCTCCTATATCCCATATCTGGGTGCTTCCATTTGAGTCCTAGCTCTACCCTCCATTCCAGCTTCCTGCCAATGTGCACTCCAGGAGGGCGCAGATGCTGGCTTAAGTGGTTGAGTCCCAGTTACACATTTAGGAGATCTGGCCTGAGTTATAGGTTCCTGGCTTCAGTCTGGCCCAGCTCCTGCTGTCTCAAGCATTTGTGAAGCAAAGCAGTATATGGATGATCTCTCTCCACCCCTCCCCCTACACACACACTTTTCATTCATTCTCTCTGTTCCTCCCTGTCTTTCTGTCAAATAAATAATTTATTTTAAAAGGATAATAATTGAGGGTCGTCTATGTCTGCCGTATGTGCTGAGAATACAGAGGTGAAAAGACTAAAGATAATTCATTTTCATAAAAGTGCTGGGAATGCACTAAATATGTTCCTAAATCTACATATATGAAATACATGAAACTTGTATAACTTAAATAAAATAATCAAAAATGAAAAAATATTATAAGCTGAGGATATACAGAGTAAAAGACACTGGGAGATTTAAGGAATGAAGAGATGATGTGAAATTGTCATTTTGGAAAGTGAGAGTGTGCAAGTTCTCTGGAAATAAGATTTCTCTTGGCTATCCATTTAAGATGTATGGCCAGAATTTACAGTGATGTTCACCAGCTTAATTCTTATGTCTTCATCAATTTCTAACTGTGCTGGTGAATCAGGACTACTGGTGGGACTGGGTTGCAGCTAAACCTGGCGAAGGATAAACTCAAGAAACAACAGAGTGGAGAGTATTATTAATGAGTGGCTTAAAATAATGTAACAGAATCTAAGCTGGGTAGAGAAGGAAGGGAGGACCAGATAATACAGATTGATAGTGATCATCAGTCGTAAGCTCAACGTATTGGAAAGTCTTAATAAGGTCCAGATATTTCTTGTGTAGATGAACTTGATTTAGTGAGTTACTAGAGTAAGAAACAGTATAGTCAGAAAATATTATGCTTGAACTTGAGATTTTGGAGATAAATGGACTTATAGATGATCCCAAGGTTAAAAAGGATGACCACAAGAGCGAGTGGCTGAGGGTGTGTGAATAAGGTTTCAACATTTTATTTTAAGGTGGAGGGACCTGAAAATGATATATTAGATGTATTATCCATGTGGGTACTGAGTTCAGTACAAAATAAGCCAGTGAGAGTAACAGAGGAATAATAAAAAGACAATGAGTCAGGTGCTAAAGTTATTAAACAATTAAGGCAACTGAATTCTCAAATGGCATGACAAGTAGGTGTAGTGAGTGACAAAGCCTGATGGCACAAACTTCAATGGAAGTGGGAGTGTAGAAAAATGGAGGAAAAGAATAGGTTTGGAAGTGGTGTGGGGGAACAAGAACACCCACCGTAGAGCCTACAGAGCCTGTAGGTAGGCTATACAAAAGTATTGCCTTCAATGCTGATGCTGCAACAGAAGTGATTTCAACAGGACACAGCAAGCTTTTACTTAGAGTAAGACATCAGAGGGAACATTCAGAGATGAATTTGAGGGAGCAGATTTGCAGACGATGGGCTGTTAGGCAGATGCCAGAGTGGAAGGTTTTGTGATGGAGAAGTCAAAGAGTGGGCCAGATTAGTGGACATACACAGTAGCATCAAGATGAGTAGCCTATTGGCCAGCAAACTTTTCCTATACAGGGCCAGCCAGTAAATAGTTTAAGCTTTACAGGCCACAAGGCATCTGTGTAACTACCCAGGTCTGCCTTTTTAGTGTGAAAACAGCCATAAACAAATATGTATACTATGTGTTGCAATAAGACTTTTATTTATTTATATTTTTTTTTGACAGGCGGAGTTCGACAGTGAGAGAGAGAGAAACAGAGAGAAAGGTCTCCCTTCCGTTGGCTCACCCTCCAAATGGCCGCTATGGCCGGCGCCAATCCGAAGCCAGGAGCCAGGTGCTTCCTCCTGGTCTCCCATGCGGGTGCAGGGCCCAAGCACTTGGGCCGTCCTCCACTGCCTTCCTGGGCCACAGCAGAGAGCTGGATTTGAAGAGGAGCAACCAGGACAGAATCCGGCGCCCCAACCGGGACTAGAACGTGGGGTGCTGGCGCCACAGGCGGAGGATTAGCCTAGTGAGCCACAGCGCCGGCCACAATAAGACTTTTTAAAAATGTAGATTTTGGGGAGGCAGGCACTGTGGTATAGTGGCTAAAGCTGCCACCTGAAGTGCTGGCATCCCAAGTGGCTGCTCTACTTCTGATCCAGCTCTCTGCTATGGCCTGGGAAAGCACCAGAAGATGGCTCAAGTCCTTGGGCCTCTGCACGCATGTGGGAGACCTGGAAGAAGCTCCTGGCTCCTGGCGTCAGATGGGCCCAACTCCAGCCGTTACAGCCATTTGCGGAGTGAACCAGTGGATGGAAGATCTCTCTCTCTCTCTCTCTCTCTGCCTCTGCCTCTCTGTAACTCTGCCTTTCAAATAAATAAATAAATCTTTTTAAAAAAATAGGATTTAAAAAAATTTTTTGCAAATAAAAGTATTTGTTTATTTGAAAGGCAAAGTGACACAAGAGGGAGAAGTCACAGAAGGAGATCTATCTTCTGTCCACTGATTCACTCCCCAAATGATGCAACAGAGAGGACTGAGCCAGACTGAAGCCAGGAACTCCAACTGGGTCTCCCATATAGGTGGCAAGAAGCCAAGTACCTTGGACATCATCCATTGCCTCCCGGGTACATTAGCAGGAAGTTCAATTGAAAGGACAGGGTATAAACAGCACATTAGCCCCCAAATTAGCCCTTAAGGCATTCGGATATGGCTAAAAAGCCCATGAGAGCATTTCAGGCATGGAAAGCCAAGGCACTGTGGCAAAAAATGACCTAAATGAAAGATCTCTGTGAGTGAGATCTCGGTGGAAAGAAGGGGCCATCAAAGAAGGAGGTACCTTTCTCTGAAGGGAGGAGAGAACTTCCACTTTGTTTATGGCCCTGTCTAAATAATGACAGTTTGTGGACTCAAAAGGCTTCGATAGCCTTGGCAGCTCACAACAAGAGCCTCGGGTGATCACTGATGTCATATAAGAGTGTCAATTTTTTTTTTTTTTGACAGGCAGAGTGGACAGTGAGAGAGAGAGATGAGTGTCAATTGTTAAAGCAACTGTGCTCTTGCTCCCCATGTAGGACCTCTGTCCTTAATGAGTCATACTATGAGAATTAATGGTAAAACTTGTCTTCAAACAGTACTTTATACTTTGTGTGTCTCTGTGGTCAGAAATCTTAATATAGAATTGATCTTCTGTATATCAACATAATTAAAAATGAATCTTAATGAAGAATGGGATGGGAGAGGGAGTAGAAAGTGGGACAGGAGTGGGGATGGGAGGGCGGGTATGGCAGAAAGAACCTCTATATTCCAAAAGCTGTACCTATGAAATTTATATTTATTAAATAAAAGCTTTCTAAAGAAAGAAAAAAAAGAAAGAAAGTACAGGGTATCCAGGGCTTGAACCAGGCACATCCCAAGCCATGCCTTACCCTACTGTGCCATAATACCTACCCCTAATATAGCTTTATTCATAGGAAGAGGCAGTCAGTTGGATCTGGCCCATGAGTAATTAACTGAGCTGGTAATAAGAGCTTGGGCTTCTGTTGATGGGTCAGGGAAAAAGTAGAAATGTGGGATAAACTGGGAGTCTTCAATATTTTTCTGGAGAAGGAAAACAGCCAGTGTAAGGTGGAAGATGTGAAACTATCAAAAATTACTCTTCCCTGGTGTGGTAGCCAGGAATAAGACAAGGCCTTGACACAAAGTGCTATGATAGGAGGACACAGGGAGCAGCAGTTTTGATGAGGATATATGCTTTCAAACGAACCCAGTATAACACAGTGTGCTGGGCAGCTCTCATCTAGATTTAGAGGCTTTGAATCAACTGTTTGCCAGGATGATCAGCGTTGTTGATTCCAACTCAGCAAGAACAGACAAGATACAAACACTGAGTTTGTAAAGAAAGAAGATGCAATTATAGGTGAATATGGAGACAGGCAAGGTTTTCTAACTCAGCTCATGTCTATATCTCCAAACTTAATCACTAAGTAGGTTAATTCAGGTTTCTCGAATGTTTAAAAATGATTCTGCAGCTTCTAATCAAGTAGGCTTTTAGACTTTGTTAGACATCAAATTGTCTATTTGAGGGCCTGATGTTTTGCATCAGCCACACTCAGAGTCACTCACTAGTCACTCATTATGACAGCATCTTGAACTCAATCTGTAGAAACAATTTAATAAGATCCCTGGATCGAACTCACTGCAAATGCTAAGTAAACGCTGTACCTGGAGATGGTCTGTTCAAGGCTCATTTTTAATGATTCTTGAAAACCAGGTTTTCACTTCTATTTCTAAAAGATTTTTAACTCCCAGGCCACTAATTATACTCTGCAGAATTGGACCAAACATCATAGATGCTGTTGTTATTTGGTTGATATTATTAAAGCAGATTCTCTAAATTACTCCCTGATAATAAACCAGGCCGCACTTTGTAGTGAGACATTAACTCCTTCGGACCTCTGCAGTATAATTTGGTGCATTTTCTAGTAATCTGAAAGCACTTCTTGATAATAAATTAGGTACTAGGACACTGATTTATTGCTTATATCTTATGAGGTTTCTATTATACTGGTGACAAAAGAGATGGGTCTTTTAAGAAAATATTTCATTTGATTTAACTGAAAAACAAAGGATTTAATCCAGTTGAAGTACATTAGTGCACAAACCTATATTTTTCCATTTATTTAAGCTAATTCTGTTCTGCCTTATAGAAAATATATATTACCATCAAAGACATTTAATGGTGGATTAAATAAAGCTCAACATTCATTTAGCAATTATTATAAACAAAGTCATGAGCTATATACTGTTGGGGATACAAAATTGATGCCTTACATATCCTTGGTTTGCTTGGGTTTACATCTTCCTTCCTTTATTTTATTTATTCATTTGAAGTGCAAAGTTACAGAGAGAGAGAGAGAGAGAGAGAAAGAAAGAGAGAGGTCTTGCATTATCTGCTGATTTACTCCCCAAATGGCCACAACAGCTGGAGCTGGGCAGGTCTGAAGCCAGGAGCCAGCAGATTATTCCAGGTCTCCCACATGGCTGCAGGGGCCCAAGAACTTGGGCCATCTTCTGCTGATTTCCCAGGCACCTTAGCAGGGAGCTGGATCAGAAGTGAAAGCAACCAGAACTCCAACTGGTGCCCATATGGGATGCTGGTGTAGCAGGCAGTGGCTTTACTGGTTAAGCCACAGCAGTGGCTCCCTACATCTTTATTTTATAGGAGGCGAACATCACTATATATAAAAATAAAAAGGACCTGGCTGGCGCCGTAGCTGAACAGGCTAATCCTTCGCCTAGCGGCGCCGGCACACCGGGTTCTAGTCCCGGTCGGCGCACCAGATTCTGTCCCGGCTGCCCCTCTTCCAGGCCAGCTCTCTGCTGTGGCCAGTGAGTGCAGTGGAGGATGGCCCAAGTGCTTGGGCCCTGCACCCCATGGGAGACCAGGAGAAGCACGTGGCTCCTGCCTTCGGATCAGCGCAGTGTGCCGGCCGCAGCGCACCAGCCGCAGCGGCCATTGGAGGGTGAACCAATGGCAAAGGAAGACCTTTCTCTCTGTCTCTCTCTCTCTCACTGTCCACTCTGCCTGTCAAAAATAAATAAATAAAATAAAATAAAAAGGACCTATATTTGAGATCAATAAAAATCAGTAATCTAGAAATATTTGAATTACATAGTACCATTTATATAAATAACAATAGCAGCTCAGTTGTTGAGCCCTAGTATTACTCAATATTTCAATAATAATTTTATCTACATTAATTAATTTATTTCTCACAACAACACTATGAGATAGGTACGGTTATTCCACCTTAAAGATAAATAAATCGTAACAGGTAGTAAGTGGTGAGTTTTAGAACCAGGTCTGTCTGACTGCAAAGCCCTTGATCTTAATCTCTATCTCATTATGCTTCAGAAACACACATTTTAAGCTGGATAGAATCAATAAGTAAAAGCTAGTTATTGTAGGATATGGATTTTTGCCACTCTTGACAGACAGAAAGATGTGACATTTCAACTGCTGGCAATAGGTCTTCAAGAGTTCCTCTTAAAAATGCAAATCTATACTCCTGGAAGAATAACTTATTTAAAAAATAAACATTTTCAGGCTCTTAACATGCATGTCCTTGCAAAATCTTAAAGGAATGGGATAAAGGACAGTTAAGTTTTGAGAACATTAAGGAGTGGCAGGTATGGAATAAGGGAAAAGCAAACCTGAGCAGGAGGCAGCACTATATGCAGGAAATAGGCAGCAGGAAAAATTGGGTTTCTGTGGTGGGAGCTCCTAAATTGGAGCAAGATATAAAGACATCTAACACAAGATTTCATAGTTACATAATTTTGTAAAGGACCATTAGTGCTGCTTCTAAAAAAATTCAATAGGAATCCATTAGCAAGTATGATCAAATTGATTTGTATGAATTTTAACAATATAGTAGCTGCTCTAAGCAACGAGTGAGATACAATTCTTTTGTCAAAGAGTTTATAATCCAGGAAGCATTTTTCCTTCTATCGTATCTGTTTCATCATTCTTGACATAATGTAAAATTTTACCCATGATCACTTACAACATTGTTCTGAATTAACAGAGATGCTAATAACCAGTTGCTAATTAGTTCTGTTGCTCCTTTTCATTGCAATCACATTCTTAAGTTAGTATAGTACTCATTCATAAAACTTAACTGCAATTTTAGTTAAATGCTTAGTTTTTCTCATCAAAATGCTATTACTTATAAGGATGATGATGATTATAATAATAATAATAAACTTAAGTGGGTTTACTGTTAGAGATGTGAGTCTAAAAATGATATCTTTATGACCTGCGTTTATCCTACATCAATAATTTTGCATCAAATTTGCTCAATTTACAAATCAAAAATAGATTTTTCTGTCAGCAAAGTAAGATCAGTCTTGTATCTGAAAATCAAGCACAGCTTGTACATCATCATTAACCATAGATGCTATGAAATCAGAACTTAGCTGCCAATTTTGTTGATGATGCATAAGATGAAATCGAGTACAGCTGGCTCTTCTGTCCTATGCTAGCTCTGCAGTACTGACATTAGTAAAAAATCTGTTTGTTTTCTGTTTCAGGAAATTAAATAGCTATGACTAAAATGAAGCAGAGGGAACAGATATATATGGGTAATAACCAGGTGCCATTTTTATTTTTAAGTGTATTTATTTATTTATTTTCAGAGGAGTCACTTGATAACTGTAACACTCCTTGAATTTGACCAGTTGCAATGACCTTAAAGAATATATGGGACTCTTCTTCAAAAAAGACCACCAAGAGGGATCCATTTTGTGATAAATGGGAAGCAAACAACCAAAATAATTTATAACTTAAGATCCAACTGGGACCAACATCGTGGCTTAACAGGTTAAGCCTCCTCCTGTTGTGCCAGCATCCCATATGGATGCCAGTTGGAGATTCAGCTGCTCTACTTCTGATCCAGCTCCCTGCTAATGCGCCGGGGAAAGCAGGGAAACATAGCCCAAGTGTTTGGGCCCCTGCATGCATGTGAGAGACATGGAAGAAGCTCCAGGCTCTTGGCTTTGGCTTGGCCCAGGTCTTGCTGTTACAGCCATTTGAGGAGTGAACCAGCAGATGGAAGATATCTCTCTCTTTCTCTCTCTCTCTCTTTGTCTCTCCTCCTCTCTCTGTAACTCTGCCTTTCAAATAAATTTTTAAAAATCTTACAAAAAAGATTCAACAAAATAATTGGAATTTCAAATTATATAAATTTCACTTTGTTTAAGATAGATTTATTTGCTAACAACTAATTTTTTAGAATGAGCATGTCATATGATTTAGGACAAAACTTTAAAACCTTCATTGTACAGAGATAAGCTAATCTTAAATATTACCTGAAAAGGAAAAAAATGAAATTTTCAATAAGGCAACATTAAGCCTATGGCATAAAATTAAATTCTAAATCCTTAAATCTATTGGAGAATTGGTAAGTCAGAAAAATTCTTTTTCTCTTTTTTTCTCAACAAGCATTATATATGCTGTGCCAGGATTGAAGACTGACCACACAATTTTAAGACCTTCTGTTAAAGCCGTCATAAAGACATTTAAAAAAAAAAAAAAAAGACCCATAAAGATGGGAAGAAGAAAGGAGCAAATTCTTTAGAAAACTGGGAAGCAAGTGGATAAAGCCCGACTACTTTTGCTGACTGCAAAAAAGTGTAAACTAATCTGCTAAGGAGGAAAACCAAGAAACACCTCCATGAACACACCACAAGTCTCAAAAGTTTCAAGGAATGGTATCATTAGAAAATTCTGGAACTGCAAGTGAGGAAAGGAAGATCAGTACTGAAATAAGAAGGATTGGGTGAAAGCTGACTGAGAAGCCATCATCTCCTGAGTCTCCTTCTCAATTCCACAGCAGCGGGAGATTGCTGCTAGGTCTGTAGTATTATTTTCTGGAGAAGTGCAGGTAGTGTATCTGAAGTGAGGGAAGTGAGGCACAGTTGAAAACTTACATGCTCCACTGAAAACATCCCTTTGTCCCCCTTAACACACTCAACTCTCAGGTATCAGCAGCCAAATCTCCACCCTCCAGGAAGGAGAAAGGTGCATTTTTATTTAACTAACCTGAATAGTCCAACTGGAAAGACATAAAAATATGGCTAACAAAGATGCTGAACAAACAGCATTCCTATGCCTCCGTGCAGTAATCATTGAGCCCCATATACATGATAGCTCCCCATCAGCTTTCTCTCATTCTTCACCAACAGCAGAAAATTACGGATTATGAGAAATCTGAGGAAAACCTCCAACACGGAAAAGACAGATAAAAAAAAAAACACCAAATGCAAATTGAGGAACTGGACAACATGCAGGAAGAAGAAAATCAAACGAATAAACATATGTACATCTTTACATATATTCACATATGCATATTTATAAACATAGATACATAAAATCATTCATATCCTCAGGAATTAAGAAAAGATTACAGAGTTGAAAGAATAAAAAGGCCTGGTGTTGTAGTACAGTGGGTTTAGCTGCCACCTGTAATGCCAGCATCCAATAGGAGTGCCAGTTTGAGTCACATCTTCTCTACCTCCAATCTAGCTCCCAGCTAATGCGCCTGGGAAAGCAGCAAAAGATGGACCATGTATTTGGGCTCCTACACCCATGTGGGAGACCTGGATGAAACTCCTAGCTTTGGCCTCGCCCAGTTCTGGCCGTTGTGGACATTTGGGGTGTGAACCAGTAGATAGAAGATTCTCTCTCTCTCTCTCTCTCTCTCTCTCTCTCTTCCTCCTCCCTCCCTCCCTCTTTCTCTGTAACTCTACTTTCTGCTTTAAAAAAAGAAGAAGAAATAATATATTAAGGATGAAACATTCAGAGAACAAGAGAACTTTTACAAAAAATATTTATTTATTTATTGAAAGGTAGAGTTAGAGAGAAGCAGAGGCAGAGAGAGACAGAGAGATCTTCCACCCTCTGGCTCACTCCCCAAATGTCCACAATGGCCTGAGCTGGGCAAATCCGGAGCTAGGAGTGAGGAACCTCTGGCTCTGCACCATGTAGGTGCAGGGACCCTAGGACTTGGGCCATCCTTTACTGCCCTCTCAGGCCATAGAAGAGAGTTGGATTGGAAGTGGAGCAGCAGGGATTCATATAGGATGCCGACCCTGCAGGCAGTGGCTTCACCCATTAGGCCACAGTACCTGCCCCCAAGAGAACTCTTCAAAACTAAAAATATACCCAATAGTATAAATAAAAAATATAAAATACATCAGGGTTCATAGCAACTTTATTTACAACCACTAAAACGCAGAAACAACTCAAGTGTCAATCAACAGAGCAATGGATAAAAAAGATGTGCTATATAATACAATGGAATATTGGCTAATCTTCAAAAGAAAGAAATTCTGACCTATGGAAGCATCTTGAAGACATTATGCTAAATGAAAAAGTCAGTAATAAAAGGATAAATGTGTGATTTCACTTGTTTGAGGTCAAATTCATAGAGATAGAGAATTAAATTTTGGTTTCTAGGAGCTGGGGAAGAAACAGGAGTTGTTGGTCAAAAAGTACAGAATTTCAGTTTGAGAAAATGAAAAAGCTCAGGAGATGGATGGTGGTGATCGTAAGTGAGTGCACTTAATTTTTTAAAAAAAGATTTATTTATTTATTTGAAATGCAGAGTTCACAGAGAGAGAAATCTCCCATCCCCAGGTTCACTCCTTAAGTGGCCCACAATGGCAGAGCTGCACCAACCCTAAGCCATGAGCCTGGAACTCTATCAGTGTTTCCCACACGGGCAGCAGGGACCCAAGTCCTTAGGCCATCTTCAACTGCTTTCCTGTGTATATTAGCAGGCAGCTGATCAGAAGTGGAGCAGCTGGGACTCAAACTGGTACTCATACGGGATGCCAGCATCACAGATGGCAGTTTAGCCTGCCAAGCCACAACACTGGCCCAGTGACAGTACTGAATGCCATTGAACTATGTGTTACTTGTAAGTGGTTAAAATGGTAAGTTTTCTCAAGAAACTCAACAACAATAAAACAAACAATCCAGTTAAGAAATGGACAATGCACCTGAATAGGCATTTTTCAAAGGATGAAATACAAATGGCCAACAGACACATGAAAATTGCTCAGGATCACTAGCCATCAGGGAAATGCAAACCAAAACCAAAATGAGTTTCATCTCACTCCAGTTAGAATGGCTATCATCCACAAATCCACAAATAAAAATAATAATAAATGCTGGCAAGGATGTGGGGGGAAAGATACCCTAACACACTGATGGTGGGAATACAAATTAGTAAAACCATTATGGAAAACAGTATGGTGATTCCTCAGAAATCTGAAAACAGATCTACCATATGATCTAGCCTCCCACCTCTGGGAACTAAGCCAAATGTAATGAAATCAGTGTAAAAAAAGAGTTATCTGTATCCTATGTTAATTGCAGCTCAATTTATAACAGCTAAGATATGGAATCAACCCAGATGTCCATAAACTGATGATTGGATAAAGAAAATAAGGTATATATATGGAATACACACACACACACTATTAAATATTAATTGGCCATAAAAAAGAATGAAATCCTGTCTTTTGCAACAAAATGTAAACAATTACAACCCATTATACTTAATGAAATAAGCCAGTTCCCCAAAAATAAATATAAATTTTCTTTGATATGTGATAGTTAATATAGGATACAAAAAAAACCTATAGGAATGAAATGGACATTTTGTGGTTTAATTATTGTTTTTAGTCCTTGTTTATACTCCTATGGAACTGTGGTCTTTTTACATTTTACTTGTTGAATATTATGGTTATTGATTTATTAAGCCTGTAATTACAGAGCAGATTGGAATTGTGTTTTTTGCAAAAATTAAAATAAAGAAAGGAAGGAAGGAGGAGGACTGAGGGAGGGAAGGGTTAGGGAAGTATGCATATCTTAAAATTGTAGCTATGAAACACATGAAATCTGTTCTCTTTATATTAATAAAAGTTAAAAAAATAAAATGTTTCGTGTTATGTATATTATGCCATATTAAACACAGATAAGTAAAATTTAACGTAAATAAGAATATAACTTGGAAAATAAAATTGGTATTTTTCTTCAAAAATACAGCAAAAACAAAATGACATGAAAAAGAGACAAGGAATGAAGGAGAAACAGGAAAATCGAAGGACAAGTCCAGGAGGTCAATCATTTTTTAAAAAAGAGACTTCCAAAAGATAGAAAAAATTAAAAAAGAAAGCATACAGAAGGAAATCATTAGTGAAGTAATTTAAGAAAATTCTCCAAAAGTATAATTTCCAGATGTAAAGACCTATCCAAATGGCTCAATACAATGGATGAAAATAAAATTCCATCAAGGCATATCACAAGTTTTAGAACATTGAGGACAAAGAGAATATCACGAAAATTTCCTGAGAGGAAAAAATTGGAATGGAAATCACTGTGCCAATGGACTTAACTGTAAGACCAGAGAAATATTTATAAATTTCTGGAGACTACCAAACAATTAATCATAAGGGAGAGAATAGTGCAGATTTCCAGAAATACAAGATGTCAAAAAATTTATCTCCCAAACACTCCTGCTTATTCTAGGACTTGTTGAAGTTGTGCTCTTTGAGAAAGAGAAATTTAAAAAAGAAGAAGAAACAATGGTTACAACATGAGATAAAGAGGAAAGGAATTCTTAGATTAAGGAGGATAGAATTCCAGGGTGACTGCTATTACCAGTCATGTAGGGCAAGCTCTCTGAACTGGATCTTATTAAAAATTTTTTACTTATTAGATGTTTGGTCTAATGGTTAAGCAGTACTCCCATGTTGAAGTGTCTGGGTTTAAGCCTTGGATCCACTCCCAATACCAACTTCCTAACAATGTGCAACCTGGGAACAGCAGGTGATGGCTGAAATTTTGGGTACCTGCTACCCACATGGAAGACCTGCATTGAACTCCCAGCTCCCACCTTCCAGCGCTGGACAACTGGGAAATGAACCAGCAGATAGAAGTTCTATCTGTGTCTCTCAACTAGAAAGAAAGGACAGAAAGGGAGGAAGGGAGGGAGGAAAAAAGTAAATGATTGGCTCTAGTCCTTCCACATAGAACAGATGGGTATAGACAAAATTGGTAGAATATTATAAATTTAAATAATGATGTATGAGGCTATAATAGTATATTCTTGTCTTAAGTTGTCACACTGAATCCTTTCAGCCATCATCTTGGCAAGAGCCTTTGATTCTGGTACAATGCAAAAGAAAATAAAAATCTGCCTAAATAAATTAAATTTTCCTATATGAATTTTCATGGTGTACCTGTATGCATATGAGCTTGTGTGTGTGTAACATTTCTGAAAATATGTACAAGAAGTATTAATATATTTGCCCCTCAGGAAAGAAAGTATATAGTTGGGCCAAAGAATGTGTGAGGAAGACTTTTCATAATTTATTTTTTTGTTTCTTTTGAATTTCATTACAATCCAAAATGTATAAATTATATTTATTAAAATTATAACATATAGGAGCCGGCGCTGTAGTGCAGTGGGTTAAAGCCCTGGCCTGAAGTGTTGGCATCCTATTTGGGCACCGGTCCTAGTCATGCCTGCTCCTCTTCCAATCCAGCTCTCTGCTATGGCCTGGGATAGCAGTAGAGGATGGCTCAAGTCCTTGGGCCCCTGCACCCATGTGGGAGACCCAGAAGAAGCTCCTGGCTCCTGGCTTCAGATCGGCGCAGCTCCGGCCATTTCAGCCATCTGGGGAGTGAACCAGCAGATGGAAGACCTCTTTCTCTGTCTCTAACTCTCTCTGTAACTCAGTCTTTCAAATAAATAAAATAAATCTTTAAAAAATTATAACATATAGTTTTGTCAAGAAATTCTACTTTTAGGATTTTATTTTGAGGAAATGCCTGCCCTTAAGCAAAATGATGTAGGTGCAAGAGTCTGTCGTAGCAAAAAATTGGATACAAACAATTACCTACTTGGTAACTGTCAGATAAATTATGTATATCTTTTCAATGAAATAGTATGCAACCAGAAAATCAATAATAAAATCATATATGGACTAAACAAAACTATCTCCAAGACAAACTGCTAAGAGAAAACGTTCAAAATATGTACCCAAACATGTATGTGCTCATGATTTCTTGTGTATATATAGACTATCTGTGAGAAAATACAAACATTCTATATCATTAGTTTATCCTGTAAATAATTAGATGACACAGGAACAAAAATATGATAACAATTCTTTACCGCTTACAACTCTGCACCTTTTGAATTCTGAGCATTTGAATATGTTACCTTCAAAAATCAAACTGAAATACAATTTTGAAAATGTGGAGCATTTTTAAATAGCTTAGATTATTTTCATCTCAATTCCTTCTTTTTCCCCTATTGCAAAGTCAGTATGAGATCTTTCATCTAATAATAACACTCTGGTTGTAGTTCTGCAATGCTTAAGAAATAAAATCTGTTTTTCCTGCTGGGATCAGAACAGTTGTCAGCATATGTGGGCAGCAGTGGGTGAAGCGCTTTTGAATGTAAGGCATATAAACTAAATACCAAAGTTGAATGTATTATAAAGTAATTGTTGACATAGGAGAAATCTTATATCAATGATATTTATGAAGACATTTGTGATGGACTTCTCTACAATACAGATGAGCACAAGATTCTAAATACCATCTTGATGCTAGCCATTCGATCAAGGTAGACCAGAGACATGAAAAGAGAGAGATAATAAGAATTCTAGATTGGATTTCAAAGCTATGTCTGGGTCTCTGTTCAATGGTATGATGTGCTAAGATGGACAGGGAGGAATTAAAGAGGGGAAATTTTTTTAAGATCTTCCTTTCTCTTAAATGTATTTATAGAACCTGCCCATCATGCATATTAGACATTCTCACATAGAAGACTTTTGTAAAATCTATAAGTAACTAACTTTCAGGAAATTAAGAAGGCTGTGTGTATGCCATAAAGTCTCTGATATAATAATGATGAGGTACAAAGGTGAAGTCCTTGTTCAAGATTTCCACAACTGATGTGTTAGAACAACGTGTTTGTGTCCAAAATCTGTGTCAAGATTTCACCATCTCTTCCCACTGAGATTCACTAGGACCAGAGAAATTAGATGGAAACGCAAAATTATTAAAGGCTTGCAACTCACGAGCCTTATCAATCACTATATGAACATGTACTTTCCCAAACAAAATCAACAGCTTTTCTAGGATATCACTGCTTCTACTGTGGTGCCATCTGTCTCAATATTGAAAACTTGGGTAATCTTTAAATGGAAACTTCTTAGCATGACAAATTACTTTAATGGCACTTCTTAACTGAACAAAATGACACTGTTTAATGGTTCTACTAAGGGCCCAATTTACTAGCTCTGAATACCTAAATGTCTGAATGAAAGGAACAGTTTTCAATAGAAGTCAGGCAGAGGGGTGGGTGTTGTGGTACCACAGCTTAAGCTGCAGCTTGGGGAACCTGCATTCCATATCAGAGTGCTGGTTGGAGTTCTGGCTACCCCCACTTCTGATCCAGCTCTCAGCTTATGCAACAGATGACGGTACAAGTGTGAACATGTGGGAGATCCAGATGGAGTTCCTGGTCCTGGCTTGGCCTGGCCAACCCTAACTGTTGAGGGCATTTGTAGGGTGAACCAGCAAATGTAAGATTTCTCATTTAAATAAATTAATAAACAAATAAATAAAGAAACAAATAAATTAATAAACAAATAAATAAATATTTTAAAAGAAGGAAATCAAGCCAAGAGATGACATTATAGTTGGCTATTACCAAAATCCTAGTAAGAAATAATGAAAGTTAAATGGAAAAGGAATAGATATATTTTTATTTTGGGGTGTGTGTGTGTGTGTGTGTGTGTGTGAGAGAGAGAGAGAGAGAGAGAGAGAGAGAGAGAGAGAGAAATTTAAAGGTACAATTGATAGGAAGCTCTGCTACATTTTGGAAAAAAGGTTTGCTTTGTTTTATCTTCCTCATATCTGCCTCTGTGTTATCTGCTTATCCATAATTCACCTGGGTCCATGTTCAACTCCATGGGCCTCTGGAGGAGGCACTATTTTCTCTGCTACTTGCTGGAACTCTACTCAATAGGATGTTGTGACCACAACACTGACACTGGAGAGGTACTATATCCAAAAGTTATTTCCTAATGTCAGCAAAAACCATTCACAGAATAAAACTTTCCCAAGAGTTGACAAGAATCAAGTAATAAAAACCTTAAAATTTTCTGAGATCCCCTTAAAAGCATTCCTGATTCCTACCCCTGCTTTCTTATCTGTAAGTCTATCATTTACTTTTCTCTTACAAGGCATCCTTTGTGGCAGGAGCTGTGGTATATCAGGTTAAACCACCTATATTACAACATGAGCATCCTATATGGGCACCAGTTGGATTCCCTGCTGCTCTGCTTCTGGTTCAGCTCCCTGCTAATGCTCCTGGGGAAGGCAGCAACAGATGACAAAAGTAGTTGGGTCCCTGCCCCAACATGGGAGACCCAGAATAAGCTCTTGGCTCCTGGCTTTGGCCTGGCACAGTCCTGGACATGAACCAGTAGATGGAATATATATCTCTCTTTCTCTCTGTCTTTCCCTGTCCGTAACTCTGCCTTCCAAATAAAAAAAAAATCTTAAAAGAAAAAAAAAAGGCATCCTTATTCATACTGCCATAGTTTTCATATACTCTACTCAAGGTACTTTAATCTCAGGTAGGGTCCATCCCCCTTTCACAACCAGTGCAACCTGTGGGGTACTATTTTTAGCAATATTGAGCCCAAAGTCTAAGTCAAAGCCATCTGTAATTGCCACAGAAGGACCCTCATAGCACGGTTCCTGTATTTTTCATTTTAGTTTATGCCTATTGGAAGCAGGGGAGATGTGATACCTCATTTTGCCTGATCATCCTTTAGATTCTACACACACATATATTCCAAGGGCAAATAATCATCATTAAAGACAACCAAGTTAGGGAAGAAAAGTATATCTGCAAATATAACATATTCCATTCTGAGTCTTTCCTCAATACACATTACTGGATATATTTTCATACAGAGTTACTGCTGAACTACACTTTGTTCATTCTTCTGTTTAAAAGCATGCCCTGATTCCTACAGGTCCAAAATAAATAGAATCCATTATAGTAACCTTTTCAAGTGACCACAAATCTCTTGTTACACAAAGATGTTGAAATCACAGAATAATTAGAGTATGGATGAATGTGTGTGTGTGTGTGTGTGTTTTACAAAGCAGGTGGAATTTGGTTTTTAAGGTATCTGAATTTATTTACTATTTTAACTAATGTCCTAGCTCTTGGCTATAATAAAATACTATATAACCACAAATACTGTATAGATCTTGGGTACATCAGACATGAGAATGAAATGACATATGTAAACAGGGAACAGAAAGTCTTCAGGGCTGACACTGTGGCATAGCGAGTAAAGCTTCCACCTGCAGTGCTGGCATCCCATATGGGTGCTAGTTCATGTCTGATCCAGCTCTCTGATATGGCCTAGGAAAGCAGCAGAATATGGCCCAAGCCCTTGGGCCCCTGCACCCATGTGGGAGATCCAGAAGAAGCTCCTGGCTCCTGGTTCCGGATTGGTCCAGCTCCAGCTGTTGTGGCCATCTGGGGAGTCAATCAGAGGATGAAAGACCTTTCTCTCTCTCTCTCTGTCTCTGCTTCTGCACCTCTGTAACTCTGCATTTCAAATAAATAAATAAATCTTTAAAAAAAAAAAGAAAGTCTTCAACTTAGAGAAGAAAAATCACCAAATTGAAAGAATAAGAATTCTTAAACTTTATAATATATTACTACATTTATGCAAGGATGAAACATGGAATGTTATATGATGGGTTCTAAGGAAATATCAAATTTTCATTTTCTTAGAATTTCTAAGTTTGCTATTCCTGCTATTGTGGAGTATACTTTAATTTATAAGGATTAGATGACCTCTAAATGCCTAGTTATAAACGATGTAAGTCTTGTTTCTTCCACATTCAATCATATATTCAGTTATTTATTTCCACTATGCACAAGTCAATGTTTACAGTTTAATAGTCAGGCTCCTAAAAGTTCCAAAACGCATTGGAGAGATTTCCTGCACTCACTGAGCTCAGTTTAGTAGTTAGAGAACTGGAGAAATAAACAACAAAAATGAATATGGTCCACAATAGAAGGATAAACAGAGTGTAACAAAAGGAGGGCATCTATTTTAGAGTCTGTTAGTGGGAGGTATCAGGAGCAGGGCAGTGCCAGGTGAAATTTCACAGGGCTGGGGCACCTGAGTAGTCTTGAAGCACAGACATTGCAGGGAAGTTCATTCCAGCCTAAGAGAGCTAGTGGAGTGGCACTAATGCATGAAGCAGAGTGGGCAATTTGGGGAACTACTATTAGTTGACTAGGACAAGAAGCTGGATGTGGGAGTGAACAGTAAAGAGGTGGGAGACATGTAGGGAACAATGGTTATTGCGTTTCATGTCTCCAGTTTTGACTATTGAATTAGCAGTGATAGGAGGGTTTAATACCTTTGTGGCAAGAAGATTCCTGTCCTCTCCGGAAGTTTAACCAAAGTTTGGGCTCTCCCATTTGATTGTGACATGCTACATGTGTGATAATATTAAATTTCCTCGCTGGTGCCGTGGCTCAACAGGCTAATCCTCCGCCTTGTGGAGCCGGCACACCGGGTTCTAGTCCCGGTCGGGGCACCGGATTCTGTCCCGGTTGCCCCTCTTCCAGGCCAGCTCTCTGCTGTGGCCAGGGAGTGCAGTGGAGGATGGCCCAAGTGCTTGGGCCCTGCACCCCATGGGAGACCAGGAGAAGCACCTGGCTCCTGCCTTCGGATCGGCGCACCACGCCGGCCGCGGCAGCCATTGGAGGGTGAACCAACGGTAAAGGAAGACCTTTCTCTCTGTCTCTCTCTCTCACTGTCCACTCTGCCTGTCAAAAATAAAAAATATTAAATTTCCTCTTCCCCTGCACAGTATCAGTGAGCATAATAAATCAGTATTTCATGTGCATGCACTGACATTGGTAACTTTCTATGATCCAGCACTGGGGCTTTGAACAAGTGTTGTGGATAAGTCTATCAGTTAGGGCTCTTTCCTATTGAAATGACTAAAAATTCAATTCAAACTGACTTATTAAAAGTGAACAAATTTACTCATATAGCTTAAGAATCCAGTAACAGATCTAGCTAGCTCCAGGAATAGTTTGATCCAAGCTCAAATGTCTTCAGCACCTTTTTCCTTTTACATAATTTAGATCCACTTCTCTGTATTGGCTGTAGTCTCCAGGAGACTCTTGCCCTGTGTTGGAAGCTTCCATTTCACCATATTCGAGTTCAGTAAAGAGAAAGAGAGATGTTTCCTGGTGGCTCCCACATAATTCCTGACCAGTCACTTTGGCTATCTAGGGGGAAGACAAGTCAATGGAAGGAAAACTAGTGTAATTGTTGGTATAGACCAGTGAGATCTAGGTCACATTTGAATGGTGATTCATCCCTCATGACACACCTGGATGCTAAAGCCATGACCTCATGGTACTCCTTTGCCAAGGCTACTCGAAGCTGCTTCTTTCGTGGCCTATTCCTCCAGTACCAGCTCCCAGTTCCTTTTTTCTCCTTCAGGAAACCCTGATCATTCTTTATTTCTCTCCCTTTGTATATGCCTACTGTACCCCTTTTCTAATTTTAGGGAACTCCTTTCCCCTTTGAAGATTCTTCAAGATATTTATGCTATGTCTTGTTGCTTGGGACTTAGGATTTTATTTTAAAAAAAAAAGACAGAAATACTCTTAGATCATTTTTATTTGCCCTTCTTTTTGCTTTGTTCTGGGTCAATAAACACCTGGCCAAAGACGACCTGAGAGTAGGAGGGAGAGAGGAGAGAAGCAATAGCAGAAAATACAGAGAAGTAAAATATAGATATGATTTATATTGCGAATATTATTCCAAGGTTTCATATCCATAATGGTATTTTAAATTGGTAATGCATAAAGTTCCTCTTCCCTCAAGATATGAAGAGGCAGAGATCACTGGCAAACATGCTAGTGATTGAGTGGGCCTCACAGAAGATATGTGCTACTAACTAAGTCTTGGAAGGTATTATATGCCACCCTTCTTACTAGCATGGAATTTATGTCTCCGATTTAGCTATCTGCTGTGTTCTTATGTACATAAAGTTATGTGACAATTTGTATTTATAATTTTTAAGGCTGTGTCCATGAAACATGGGTTGTCTAAAATGTGTTAGGTTTCTAGGAGTAGGTGTCTACCCTGGAAGTTAAGATGCTCATACTCCACATCAGAGCACCCAGGGTTTCATTCCCAGCTGATTCAGCTCCTGGTCAGTGCAGATTCTGGGAGGCAGCAGTGAGGGACTTGGATTATGTTCCAGCTCCTGGTTCCTGCTCCAGCCCAGCCCCACTCATTGAAAGCAACTGGGGAAAGAACTAACGTGAGTTCACTCTCTGTTGATCTATCTCTCTCTTTCTCAAATTAAAGACTAAGTAATCTTGGGAGAGGTAGAAGAGATAAGAGGAGTTTGGATTAAAAAAATAGGGGAAGCTGGGTGTGGCTAATTAATTTTGACAGAGATGCTAATGAGAAGTTAATAGCAGAAATGGGATGAGAGGTATATGTGAAATTTTCTGTATTACTACTCACAAGTAAAATGTTAAAAACCAAAAATGGTGAAATCTTAATTTTATAAGATTTCTCTCTATTGTCTCCAAAATTAAGCTAAAAAATATTATTTGCTAAGTTAGGTAAACTATCCTTATTTTGTCATTACTGGCCTGATAGGAATAAAGAAAGAAAGTTTTAGTGATTTCTGTAAAAATCCAATTTGCCAAATAAACCTTTTAATTTGCCTAACCTTGTAAAAGCATTTAAAATGTAGGGGGGCAGGCATGTGGTACAGCTACTAAGTTGTGCCTGCTTTGAGTCACCGTTACTCTGCTTCTGACCTAGCCACCTGCTAATGCACACACTGGGAAGCAGCAGGTGATGGCTCAAGCACGTAGGTCCCTGCCAACCACATGGGAGACCTGGATTGAGTTCCAGGCTCCTTGCTTCTGCCTGGCCCTGTCGTGGCTGATACTGACATTATGGAATGAACAAACTAATAGAACATTTCTGTCTGTCTTGCCCTCTGCCTTTCAAATAAAATGAAAATAAATAAATGTTTAAAAATGCATTAGGATTTTTTTCTGCTTTTATGAGGACTGAACTCTCTACTAGCATGGCTATGTAGTATATTTAAAAGAAGAGTTTCTAGCAAAAAAAAAAAAAAAAAAAACCTCAAGGAATGATTGGATGTTTCTATGTATTCTGTTCCATAATTTATCTCAACAGGATATATGGATGCAGCTTCCAACCATGACAACTGAAACTTCTCTAAGTATTCAACATGGGGAGAAATCAGTTTAAGTAATTAAAAACAGAAACAAAAGCCGGCACTGCGGCTCAATAGGCTAATCCTCCGCCTTGCGGTGCCGGTACACCGGGTTCTAGTCCGGTCGGGGCACCGGATTCTGTCCCGGTTGCCCCTCTTCCAGGCCAGCTCTCTGCTGTGGCCAGGGAGTGCAGTGGAGGATGGCCCAAGTGCTTGGGCCCTGCACCCCATGGGAGACCAGGAGAAGCACCTGGCTCCTGCCTTCGGATCGGCACACCGCGCCGGCCGCGGCAGCCATTGGAGGGTGAACCAACGGTAAAGGAAGACCTTTCTCTCTGTCTCTCTCTCTCTCACTGTCCACTCTGCCTGTCCAAAAAAAAAAAAAAAAAAAAAGACAGAAAGAAGAGCTCCGAAACCATAAAGGGAACACTGATTTTCAAGAGAAAAAAAATCAATGAATCAATGACCTCTTCTCTACTGGAGGAACAAAAGGAAGATGCTGTGTTACTGGGGCTGAGGAGTCATTTGGCAAGAGTTGGAGTCCAGAGGTGGAATGGGGAACACTCTGGCTTTTCCCATTCTCCCAACTCTCCACTTTCCTGCTCATGCTTCCCACTGACCAAACCTAGCTGACAGCCAGCTCACAAGGAAGTCCTAGAAATGCAGGGACTGGCGACCTTGTATATAGACCACAGGAAGGGAAACAGCAGCCAGGAATGGATTTGAGGGTACGCAGGCCTAGGATCCTCCACCCTCACAGACGGTCTTATAAAAATTCACCATTAGCAATCCTGGTTTGATGTTGATAATTTATACTGAAACAACAAAGTTGTTTGCAATGGATCCCACCATTGGGAGCAGCTTAAAAGATTGGCCTTTAAAATTAGGACAAGCTTATCGGAAGGGCTGCTTAAGAATATCTGTCAGTGTTCTGAACCGAGGTAGGGAACTCTGCCATTCTGCTGGGCTGAGTTAACCTTACTTTTTTTTTTATTATTTTTTAAAGATTTATTTTATTTATTTGAAAGACAGAGTTACAGAGAGAGGTAGAGACAGAGAAAGAGGTCTTCCATCCGCTGATTCACTCCCCAGATGGCCGCAACGGCTGGAGCTGCACCGATCCAAGGCAGGAGCTAGGAGCTTCTTCTGGGTCTCCCACACCGGTGCAGGCGCCCAAGGACTTAGGCCATCTTGTACTGCCCTCCCAGGCCATAGCAGAGAGCTGGATCAGAAGAGGAGCAACCGGGACTAGAACCGGCACCCATATGGGATGCCGGCGCCTCAGGCCAGGGCTTTAACCCGCAGCGCCACAGCACCAGCCCCAACTTTACTTTTAGAATACTGCCTACCTGAATCTCTTGGCCTTCTAAATGAAGAAAGCTATCTTTGTTACTTGGCTCATCCCTTTCCTTTAATTTAGAATACTGAGAATCCCTCATCACTTTTCTTGTGAACCTTCTATTTATCCATTTGAAGGCTGCTGAGATTTGCTTATACTATAACTTCAATGATATTTTCCAAAATTAATTTTCATTTCAAGCACCAAAACCAGACTGCAGAGGACATGGCAAATATTTGTGCTCATTCCTTTGAAGCCTCAACCTGACTGGCACCACTCTCTAAATATAGATCAGGATTAACTGAGTAATAAGGCAGTAGTTTTTCTAATAAATTCTTCAATACTGTTACTGCAGAGGAGTCTTTCAAAGGATTTAACCTCAGGTAGACAGGAACTTTGGAAATATTGGGAAATGTCCACATTCTAAAACATTCACTATGTTTGAAAAATCCTAACAAGCTTTATGCTATCAAGATCCAAATAAAAGACTTTCCATATTTTCAGCCCGTCCTCTATTTCACAAATTTTAGCATATCTTTTTGGTTTTAAGGAAACTGGTTGTTTCTCTAGTCCCAAAACTGAGCTTCTTCCCTCATCCACTCTGAAACTAGGCATGCTTCAAATTCATCCAGTGTACCCTAGCTCTTATCCTATTACAATTTTAAGGGCCAAGATAATGGAGGACTGAAGTGATTATGTGCAACAGGGATAAGAACTATAAGAGCTTTAATTTAAAACTGCATGAGAAACCAAGTGTTTCAGGAAAACAGCAGTGAAAGAAAAGTCCCTCACTGTAGAAAATAAAAGAACTGTGAGGCAAAGTTAGAGTAGAGATATCAAACATTTTATGGAAAAGAGGGACAGATGTGCTTTTGGAACTGGAAAAATACTGGTTAACTCTTAGTTGCGATCACACTTTCGGGGTGTCTACGTGAAGCAAATGTTTTGGCTCTAAACTTGTTTCTACCACTTCTACATTTTCTGTCTTCTCCAACCTGCAGAGAGGAGCTAGAGTAAGGCATATCCTGACTCTTTCAGGAAGGGCCACCATGACACTTCGCCTCGTCTCAGGAACACCACTGCTTGGTAAACAATCTGGTGTCATTTTGCTACTCATAATTCACTTACTCATAGGAAAAAGTGTAGCGCTGGAAAGGGCCTAAGGGACCATCAGACTGTAAACACTGCTGTCATGTAAATGAAGCAATAGTGACAGCTATTTTTCCCCTCTTAAAATAATTCCTATGGTATAGATCTTGTTTTTCCAGACTAGCTCCAAGTTTTCTTTTTGAAAAAAAAAAAAAAATGTACACAGACCGAATTATTCCACATTTGTTATCCTTTTCCCATGAAACACTGGGTGCTCATCTTACTTTGAGGCAACCGTACACCTGAACACAAGGTTACCCGTTTTTGTCCTGCAATGCCAGGGTAGAAGAGGAACCACCTTCATTTTAAAGATGAGGGCGAGGCAGAGAGGGGCTGTGATTTCTGCAGGGCACCACAGAAACGTACAACGAACACATAATTAAACCTCGAATTTCCTGGCCTCCTAACTCCCAGCTCGGGGCACTTCCTCTGCCCTTTTAACTCTCTCCATCTGTGCCAGGTCACTTCAACACTTTGCTCGAGTCTGCAAATTGTTTATGATTTACCACTTCAGAAAGCGTGGAGTTCACCTATCTGAGACACCTTACTGAAGAAAAATAGTCGTCCGCATCTATTAATTGGTGGTCCCCAAAAAACAAACGGTCTCCAGTTGTGCCTGGGCACGTTCATGGGTAAGACAGGTGTCGGGGTGTGTAAGGGACTGGCTAGTATGAAAGCTAGCAATGAAAGTCTGCAGGAAAATACCTACCTATGAAAAAAGCCCTTTTAAAAGCGGCAGCCTGGATTTAAAACTTCAGTAGTTTGGAAGATGACAGACTTTTGGAAAACTGCAAGAGGCTATTTATGGTCAAGGCCAAAACGGCATGCAAAGTGCTGGCTCTGAGAGCACAGTCCCGGAACCCACGCCTGGGCTTGCACCGTGCACCCTTCACACACCCTCCGCGCTGCCGAGTTCAGGGAGAAACGTGGGTCTGTCCCCACACAAAAAGCAAGATCACGCTTACGCTCCAGATGGAAGTTTGTTTGGGTTTGTCTTAAATTGCACACTTACCACCACCAAAACCACATCCGACCTCGACTAGAATGGGTGTAGGGGGAGCGCAGAAGGCGTCAAGACGGTTTAACTCTACTCGGGGAGGCGCGCGGCGACCCCTTCGCTAACTCGCCGCCAACTTTGCGGCCCGCAGCGCCGGGGGAGCGCCATCGGCCGGGCTCGATCCCGGCCGCCCGCGGGCGGCGCGCGGTGCGGAGCGGCCCCGGGCGGGGCGGGCTGCTTCCGACGCGGGCCTGGCGGGCGGCTTTATTGTTTCCTTTCGCCCTCCTCCTCCACCTCCTCCTCCTCCCGCGCTCGGCCCCGGCGTCACTGGAAAGGCGCCCGAGCCGCCCGGCGGCGGGTTATTTATAGCGCGGGCTGCGCGCGCGTCACGGAGCCCGGCCCGGCTGACGGGGCCGCTGACGCGCTTGGCCGCGGGGCCGAGTCCGCGGGGCTGCGCGCCGGGCGCCGGCGACAATGGGCTTCTGTGTGTGCAGCTGCCGCCGCCAGAGGCCGGGGGAGGGGGTCGGGAGGCCGCTGCCTGACCCCCCTCCCTCGCGGCCGCGACCCCCGAAAGGTAGCGGGCCCCTTCGGCGTCCCCCGCCTCCACGCCCCGGCCGGGGACCCGGGCCACGCGGGCTTTTATTTATTTTTCCCCCTCTCCCTCTTTCCTCAGTAAGTTCTCATCCCAGCCTCCGCTTCCCCACGTCCCCCGTTCCTCTCGCTTCCTCCTGGCCCTAACCCGGCCAGAGTGGCGGAATCCATCCGGCCGGGGGCGGCCACTCTGTGCGCCCCGGGCAGCGGGACCCGCACCAGGCGCGCCCAGCAGGGGATGCGGTGACCGAGGGGCCGGGAGCACCGGGCAGGTAACGTATCCCGGGCCGGGCGCGGGAGGAGGGGAGCGGGGCGGGCAGGGACGCCGGGCAGCCCTTCCGGGACTCCCCCCACCGCCCACCGCCCACCGCCCTCCGCGCCGCTCGCCCGCCCGCGCTCAGGAAGCCGCTCTGGGGGTGTGAGCGCCAGGAGCGAAAGAGAAACTTTTCCTGCGTGACGGACTCGCCGAGGCTCCTCCCGAGGGGGGCCTAGCTAATAGGGCCCCCCGCCCGCCCCGCGCCCCGCGCCCGCCTCCCGCCGCCCCTCCCTGGTCCACTCCCTCCCCGCGCTCCCACCCCCGCCCCTGGCCCGTTCGCGTTTCGGACGCCCCCGCCCTGCGGAAGGAAGAAGGGGCTGGCGAGGCTTTTAGGGACTTCCTGGGATGCGGAGATCTGCTCTGAACCCTCCCCTTTCGGCTGCCGGCAGCTGGGGAAAGCTTGCTGTGAAGCCCCTTGCACGTGGCAGGCTTAGCAGAGAACTTGCTGTGCCTTCTAGGAAATTGCAATCGATTTGTAATGCACTTTCGCTAATTGGGAGTTCAAAATTAAACTTTAATAAAGCATTTGTGTCGTCTCGTCTAATTGTGAAAGCTTCCATTCGTCCTGGTAGATAGACTCTAAGTCTCAAGTTAATGGCGCTAAACTAGATCTCCTCCCCAAGTACAATTCCGTCAGCCGGCGTCGGCGCAGCTGGATTTCCGTAAGGTACAGATGTTGCTAATGGCAGCTTAAGCACGGATGGGCAGATAGCATACGGAATGCAACATGTTGCCATATGGTTCCTTTAGCCTTTCACCTCCAGGGATATCAATCACATATATTCTGGGAAGAACTTAATGACTCTCTGAACAGCAAAATGAATTACCTGGTACAATTTATATCCCTTGACCTGATACGTTATAACAACAGGAAGATAGCATCTCACAATTTCTGTGGTATAAATTGAGTTACAGAGCTACATTTCAAATTCTGTAACATCCATTGGTGGTTTGAGGGGCCCTGTCCAGCCATTCTGGCGGAAAATCTGTTTCTATATTGCCTTCCCCCTCCCAAAGTTTGACAAAACGGTTGGAAATTGCCAGTCGACGGACTGCTGGATGAGGGTGTGGAAAATATGATTTCCAAAACTGGATAATTAAATAAGAATTAGCAGTCTTAGGAACACCATTTTACTGTTTAACCCAGAAAATCAGCGGACTTCTAGGGAAAATGAATTTCCCAAGAGTTGTTTTAATATAACTCCTAAAACTCATTCATTATGTATTTAAAATTCTCCATTAAAAAAAATCAGTCATCCCTAAACTTTGGAAATTAAAGAAAACACTTCTGAAATATGAAATAGAAGAAATGCAAGGACCTACCCATCAAACCAATTTCTATACAACCCCCATACACACACACATACCCACCCACACACAATTTGTGTAACTTGACTTGAATCACCTATGCACCGGCTGTTCATTCCTCCCAACACGGTAGTGACTGAATACTGATGTTGCTGCTTAGATCCTAATTGAATTATTCAGTAATTTCACAGGTCTTATTTTTAAATACCTTGGTGACTAAATGTTTAATTGATTGCCTCTAATTTCAGATTATAAACACGGTTGACTTCTACTCTATCCCTTATTTTTTGCTAATGTAGGTAGATCACACTGCAAGATAAGCACTAAGTTAAGGGTGAAATGGAAAATAACATAGTAATTTTTAAAAACTTCATGTTTACCTGTTCAGGACTGTCTGAAAGCTAGAGAAACATTGCCTTAATTTTAAAAGTTTCTGCTTCCAACAACATATAAGCCACATTAATTCATGTGAACTGACAGACTGTAAAATAGACAATAGATGTGGACAGTCTGAAAAACTACATACTTTTCAGTCATGTCAAGTTTCAAAAAGTGTTAAGGTTTGGGAAGCCCTTTCAGAATTGTTTAGAAATTGCAACATGATGTTTCTCCTTTTTACCCCTTTTGTGTAATCTAGTGCTTGAGTAAGTTCAATCATTTTGATAATTATTATCAGGTATTTTGTATATACAGCAGAAAATCTCATAGAGAAAAAAATTAAGTTATACCTAAGTTTTTCAGCCTTCTTTCCTGCGGCTGTTTTTGGTCATCTTAGTGGCTGAGGTTTCTTTTCTCTTGGATGGGTTTTAACCATGATCAGTGGTGAACTTATCAATAATGACGCCATCTCCATGACTTGCGAATAGGCAGTGAGTGTGTCCTTTAATCAGTCATACAGAACTTGCCTTATAAAGCTGTTATTGTCATGAACAGATATTGTAGCCTTTTGTGGGGCCCAGTGATTATTAAAGTGTTCCCCCCTTCAAAAGCCAGTCTGAAAGTCCTGCTGTGCTTCATTTTCAGAATTCAAGTCCACTAGTAAATAAAATCCCAAGCAGTACTATTTGTCTTTCCCCAAGTTACAGATTATATATATATATATATATATATTTCATGAATAATTTCAAGCCCTTTTGTAGACCTAGACTATGTATTTTTTTGGTATACGTATATAACAATCACAATATGTGTCTTGCACCATGACTTTTATTTTAAATGAAGATTTGGTGGATGTCCATTGTTACTCTAAATGAGGTGGCTGGTTGCCAAGGGGAACCTTACAAGCCAGAGAGTACTAGAATTATCTACCAAGGAGTCACTTTTTGTGTTTTTGGACTCTCAGCTTCCCCTTCTTTTAGTATTGCTCTTCCATATTGCCAATCTGAGAGTCGATTTGGATATGAAACTTCTGAAAATACTTGTTGGCTAAGATTTTCACCAGTGTTTGTGGTTGCCTCCTTGTTTGTGGCCTTTATCTTGACCTGGCATGTAACCAGAGACTAGAGCTACACCGGGTTCAGTAATTTTTACTGTGATGCTATCTTATCATTTATTCATGAATAAATTTAAAATATTGAAGATTGGCCAGATTTATGTTTTTCCAGTGATAACATGGGACAAGCTATGGGTAGGCATTAGGCCAATAATGGAACTCTTCATTCAAGTGAGGTGGGAGGCCAGCTACCAGGAAAGAGTCCCATTGCCCTTGACCTATTGGCTTCTGTTTTTCAAACTCTATGCTGTTGCATTGGATAGTTGTTTCTCTGTTTTATAGCATTTTATTTTAAAAAGGGTGTTTTTTTTAAACTGTCCATTTGTGAATATTTAGCCACCCAAGCAGGAAAGTCTTTTATTCTCAGCTCTCTGTAGCATTTTTTTTTTTTTTAATCTGGCTTAGTATGAGTGCCAGGTAAATACTACATTAAAATTTGACTTTGGTTGTCCTTACTTTGACTGAAGATTGACAGGGGCTTCTTTAATTAATCTTGTTCTCTTTCATGTTCTGTATTCAGGTATTGAAATACAGTATTTTTATACATTTATAAGATTGTGTTTGCATTTATTTAATTTATGTTTCTTTTTTTAAAGCATGTAGCCTTGAATGTTTGTTCTACTTTTTTTTTTTCACATCATTACTCTGGTACTGCTTGATGTAACTTGATTAGCTCCCTCCCCAGTCATGATTGGTAATTAAAATAGGCATTAAAATTAGTCACTTAGCAATTTTGCTGTTCAATTGGCAATTAAATTACTTAATTGCAATTAAAGTCCTAATTTTAATTGGCAAAATGATAGATGTAGATTTAAGATAATATGTATAAATACTTTAATAAGTGTCTATATAAGGATTACTTAATTACTCAACTTCAAGTTTATGCTGTTAACTTTAGAACTTTTAAGTGAGCAATGAAATTTATATTACATCTATTCAAAGGATATGGTAATTAGATTTATTGCTTATCACTATAAGGGTCCTTGCTATAAGTTACTTTTGTAGCGCTAAAATTGTAGACTTGATAATTGCAGAATTATGATGAGGAAAAGGACATATATGTCTTTGTTGTAATATATCAAGGTCTTTTCTTCATTTTTTATTAAACTGAAAGGTTCTTAGCTAGCAGTTATTCCGAGGAAAAAGCAAAAGTAGTTATCGCTCTGTAAAGGTAGAACAAAAACTAGCCAGCTGTGATTTATGTTTAAAAACTGTTGCAAAGTATGTGTACATTTTATCCTTTAAGTAATGCTTCTAATACTGTTACATTTATAAATGTTATCTTCCTTTAGAGTTCCAAGTGTGATTTTTTTTTAGCATATAGCAACATATTTTCAGAGTCTTTAAAATGTCTTAGGATCTTGTACATTCTAATTACTCCCATGTTCATTAAATTAGCAATGAAATCTATGCAAAGTTATCATTGCATAATAAAAACAATTTTACATAAGAAAATTATTAAATGGTTAACTTAAAAGCAAATATTTAGGAGATGATTATTATGAGTCAAGTATTAACAAAAAGATGAAAGATTTTTATTATGCAAAATACTTAGTGAATGGCATGAGGTTTTACCATATGCTCAGTTTTATAATTTTAATTTACAAGTAGATGCTTCTAGAAAGAAGTGTGCTGTTTTCTTCTGCACATCTTTACACATTTCTAGAACTGTCTTCTAAATCTAAGTAAGAAATAAATTTTAAATTCTTTGCATTAAGTGTTTTTTGCTGAAAACTGCATTGAGTAAAACCAAATAATAGCCAGATTTAGCCAAAATATGAATATCAATGAAACCATGTTCTCTAAGCATCCTATGGGAAAATAGCAAGCAATTTGGTTGATTAATATCCTATTAATGCAAATGAAATGGCAAAAGCAAAACACCCCAAAACCTTCAATATTAGAAAATGAGCTTGTATTTTCAGAAAGATGTTTCCAAAGTGAACATTTTATTTTCTTCACTGATTTAAAACTGCATACTGAGTGACAATAAATGCCATGAATAAAGTTTGTTTAAACCACACAAAAATAATTTAAGACACACATCTTAATTTATATTTAAAATGGGTTCCATAAGTATTTTTACTGTGGAACACCTTAAAGTTGCCTCAACTCTTATAACATTACAGGTATGTGTATTCCGCTATATTCACATTATAAGACCTACTGCAAATTCATTTGGGGAGAATAGTGAAATAAATCCCCAAAGGCCTCTTTCCCATGCATTAAAACAGAAAATCCTATGGGCTTACATCTATGTTTGCTTTCTAAATTATACCAAAAGCTGAATTTTATTAAGGATAATCTGCTTAGCCATGCATAAAATAAAATACTTTGGGTTAGATGTGAATATATGTATTATTTATATTGATTTTTAATGAAAATGTTTTCTGTACATGTGCTAGTATGTTCTTAATATTTGCTAATAATAAAAGTATCGTAACATTACCTTTCTAAATGCTTTTTGAGATTATCTAAAGGTATTTAGTAAGAGTAATAATTTTAATTTATTTTAGTTGTTTTCCAAAGAGGGAGCAACTTGTGAATGGGACCAATTTTTACTAGTATTTTACATTATAAAGAAAACAGACTTTCATGGTGAGGCAGATACACACATTTATACACGATAATAATTAAAAATTAGATCTGAATCCTGAAAAAAAAGCTGTCATTTCAATTGAGCTATAAAATATTTGAACTATTTATGTTCAACAATCTTGAAGGGTTGCTGTCATACAGATGCAGAATTTCAGTTTCTTTTTAGCCTAAAGCATCGTTTTAACATTTTCTGAAAGGTTGTTCAGTTCTACATTTTGATTCCATTATATGTGTAATTAAACCTCTATGCACAAAAGCATTCTCTTATGTACTAGCAAATACACCCACAGGAATCCTCCTCTAAACTATAATTTATTTAAACATGTAATCATAGAATTTTAAAACATGCTTTCATTTTTCCAAACTATATGCCAATCTGAACTGCTTGGTGATAAAATGAGAGACTTTATTACCAGTTTGATTTCTCCCCCCTGTGACGGAACAGTGAGTTGAACGTGGGCAGGAGGAAATACAATCTATTGTGAACCTAATCCCATGTGTTAAACGGTTTCTCTTTTGGAGAAAACCGAAGGGAATCAACGATCTGTAGTCATTTATGAATTCCAGCACAATATGACTTCGGGCCTGCAGCCTTCTCTCCTCGGGCTTAGCCTCACAAGTGAATAGCTGTTGTGGGCCAGTGTGTGCGTGCCTGTGAGCGAGACTCTCTCGAACGCTGTGGCGTCAGGCCCCCTACTGACAGGATCCGTCAATTACAGACATCGGCAGTGCCACCGAGACGTGGTCCCATCAGACTCTGGTGGCGACCACGGCAGGCTGGGCTACTGAACGTGGTCCTTCTTGCGCTTGCTGATGCGTGTGCTGGCTCCTTTCCGCCCTGTGCAACATCCGAGCCCTACCCCCGCACACACACCTCCAACCAAGAAGTAGCTCATCCAAGAACTGATTTAAGCCAGTGTATCAGTCTCCACCCAGTGTGCCTTGCTAAGAAATGGTAACGCTTCCCAGGAAACCGGAATAGCAATTAAAAGGGGGAGAAGAGAATGCTTAAATGGGTGGAAGAGTAGGAGGGAAAAAAGGGGCCCTCCCCTTTTCGCATTTTCATGTGATAGTTAATCGCCCCATTCCCAGGTAATAACACTTGGTATGATTTAACACGTCGTTGTGAAAACTGGGTGCACTAGGGCGCACTGCCGTCTACAAGCCGTACTCCACAGGTTGCTGCTGAGGAACCACGCGCTACGTTGCAATATCTGACTTCCTCAGGAGCTCGCTTGGAGAACTCCAGGCCAGCCCGTGTTCTGTGGGAAGGGATCTTTTGCGCTGTCCCCAGGCTCAACCTAGCTCACTCGAGTGTGTTTTCAATGGCAACGAGAGACGGGGAGCGTGCAGAGGGGCTGTATCTACTTAGACTCGAGTATCTGTGTTTGGAGGGCTGTGGTTGCAACCTTAAAAGTTCTCCCAACCACGCAGCTCTCCTAGGACTCTATTAAAATAATAATAATAATAACCGCAGCAACCCCGGCGTGGCTGCGCTGGAGTTTCTGACTGCTTGGAAACAGCCTCCGGGAGGGAGCCTGGCCCACCCCGGGGATCGAGGCAAGCTGCCCCTGGCCGCGCCCTGCTCCCCTCGCGGAAGGGGAAGGGAATCTGGGAGGGCGCCTCGGGGCTGGAGTTGCTGCTATTTTGGGCCCAGCCTGGCCGGTGCGTCAATGCCTGCGCCCCTGCGTCACCACCACCCCCACCCCCTTCCTTCTGCCCTGCTCTCCAAACTCTCACTTTTTCCCTTTCGTTCGCGTGGAATCGCTTCTGCCCACGGGGCGCTGACGCGACCGAGCTCACGCTAATAAGCTATTCTTCACTCTCCCCCGTCCGATCCCCCTACTCACACACCTTCGCCCGCCACCACAACGTCCCCCCGCCCCCACGACCCACTTCCTGGTTTTTATTTTATTTTTTATTTATTTTTTTTTTCTCGCGCCCGCTAGGGCAACGCCGAGCTGCGGTGGCGGCGGCCGCAACATCTGGGGGAAACTTAAGGTGGTCACGTAGGTTTCCTCCAGGCTGCGGCGCAGACGAGCCCGCGGCTTCCCGGGGCAGCCACAGGGCACCTCCTGGCAACGCCTCTCCAGCCGCCCTGGAGCAAGGGCCAACCCAGAGCGGGCAAAGGCGGGGGTGGAGCGTGAACCCGAATAGTTCCACGGCCCCCTGAGCTCCTCGTGAGAACCCAGGGAGGGGCGCGAGCAGCCTGGAAGTGAGCCACGCTGGGGGAGGAGGGGCGGCTGCAGCGCTCTCCGCGGGCTCGGCCGAGGGAGGCGACTCCGCGGTCTCCAGCCATCCTTCCCAGGCTCTTCCAGCCCCCGAGGGAGAAGCCCCGGGAGGCCCGCCCAGCTCCGGCTGGGGTGGGGTGGGGGATCGGCAGGGGGTCTCGACCCCGGAGAAGCGGCGTTTCCTTGGCTGGAAAACTCCTGCCGCCCTCTGCGACTTTGCAAAGCGGTGTTGACTTAGACTCAGACGGCCGCGGCCGCGGGGCACTCGGGGAAGGCTGGAGGCGCGGACCCCTCGCCCGCCCGAGCCCCCGCCCTGCCCTGCCCTGCGCTCCTCTCCTCCAGCCCCCTCCGTTTGCCTCTCCCACGGAGGCTGTGATAACCTTTGCTTCAAAGAAGCGCCGATTTGCCTCCCTGAAAGCGGTGGGAGGGCACTGGGGACTGTGGAAGGTATGAGAGTTGGCAGAAGGTGGCATGGGTACCTTTCTGCGGAAGGCACACCTGTTGCCTGCTGCTCAGCTGCATTGTCTGCAAAAGCGAAGCGGGCGACGCTCGGCCCCGACTTTTGGGGGTCCCTGAAAGGGTGAGGGTGGGTCGATGTCTACGTCTTCCCTTTCCTCACTCGAACGTGAGCCCTGCAAAGAAGGGAACAGAAAAATAGGCCCCACTCCCACTGCCGTTCGTTTCCAGAGCAAACCGTGTGTGTGTGTGTGTGTGTGTGTGTGTGTGAGAGAGAGAGAGAGAGAGAGAGAGAGAGAGAGAGAGAGAGAGAATATGGGGGAAGCATCGGGCTGGGGAAAGCCCAGCCCAACTGCCGGAGCCCTCTTGAGCGTCTCGGGTCACGGGACGTCCGTGTGCGCTTCTGCAGAGAGGGGAGTGACGAAGGTGGGTGGGTGGGTGAGGTTAGGGCGCCGCCAGGCACAGCCGTCCCGTGCAGCGCCAGGTGCGGCTACCTTCCCACGCCAGGGTTCCCGTTCGCCCCTGCTTTTGTTGCACCCTCCCCACGTGTGAGCAGCGGAATGGCCGCGAGGGCGCGGGGACTGGGGGGTGGGGAGGGAAAGAGCCGTGGTAGCGGCGCTGCGGGTTAAGACCTGGGTGGAGAGGTCACACCTCTTTCGGAAAAAAAAAAAAAAAAAAAAACCCACCCAAGCAGGCTACCAAGGTGAACGCAGAACGGTTCCCACCTTAAAATCTGCCCTGCTCGTGACGTCAGGTCGGAAATATACCAAAGCGAGCGCGGGCCAGGAGTCCGGGCAGCGCGGCGGCGCGGCGATTGGGCGGCTGGCGGCTGACGCGCGCTGACGCGCGGAGACTTTAGGTGCATGTTGGCAGCGGCAGCGCAAGCCACATAAACAAAGGCACATTGGCGGCCAGGGCCAGTCCGCCCGGCGGCTCGCGCACGGCTCCGCGGTCCTGCTCGCCTGCCCGGCCGGCCGCCTACCCCTGCTCCCTCCCCGCTCGCGGTGCCTCGGCTCCCTCTCCCTCCCCCCTACCCGCTCGCCCACCCCTCCCCGATCCCGGCGGCCGCGCTCCCCCAGGGAACTGCACTTCGTCAGAGTTGAATGAATGAAGAGAGACGCGGAGAACTCCTGAGTGAGTAGCTACAGCTCGTGCAGCTCGCGTTCTTTTCTTCTCCTTCCTTCTCTCGCGCGTCTCTTGTGCCCGCAGACGCGGGCTGCGTTCTCTGGAAGTGGGCGCCAGAGGCTGGCAGCAGCGCGAGTGGGGCCGGAGGATGGGGAGTGGGTGCGCACAGCTACACTGGGGGGCATTTGTCCCAACTCTGGCTTTGGCACCGGGTGTTGGGGGGGGGGGGGGAGTTGGCTCCCAACAGAGGTTTCCAGGCTCCTCATTGGTGGACGTGGAAGGGAGACTCCACAGCTCTTTGAGCTGCGGACTTGCCCGCAGAAATGTGCGCAAAGTTTGCCCTTAGTGCGGGATTTATTGTGGCCTCCGCACACGGAGACTCCTGTGTGTACGAGGGAAGCCATCCGCAAATTGACAGGGAGAGAAAGTTCTTCAGTTGACGCGTTGCTTGGGAACTGTGTCATCGCGGCTGGCCGGCGAGCATGGCGATGTTTCCCGGGTATTGTTGAGTAAGGGTGATGTTGATAGAGTGTCCTCTTACTAAGTTGCCTGAAATTTCTGGTTTTGAAATATGCCGTTGCTGAGTATGCCTGTGTGTGTGTGTGTGTGTGTGTGGCAGAGAGGGAGGGAGGGAAGGAAGGAGGGAGGGAGGGAGAAGGAGAGGGAGGGAGGGAGGGAGAGAGAGAGAGAGAGAGAGAGAGAGAGAGAGAGAGAGAGAGAGAGAGAGAAAGTTATGAAACTGTGAAGCTACCCAGGGGATTAATAGGGAGCACAGGCATATCTCTGAGGGTTGTGGCATCAAGAGTCTCCTTTCTGCTTTTTCTGGTTAAACTCCCCCACCTACCTCAAGCAGAAGAATTGTGGGGGAAGGGAGCGAGCAGAAGGCGTGGACGTTTGGCTTTCTTTTGCACCAGTAATAAGATTGTCTATGCTCTAGAATGTGTTCCAAGTGGGAACATCTGAAGATTACTAGGACACAAGAATGCCTTGTTCCAGCAAGTAGGCAGATCGTGTGAGGCACTACGAGGAAGGTGTTTGTTTGCTGTGCAGGGACGTGCCTCTAACATTGGTGCCAACATCATGTAAGCTCCCTCTGCAGCTGACCCAAGATGCTCCTAGAAAAATATGGTCTCTCTCCCTCCCCCAACTGCTTGGCTATTGAAGGTGTTGGGACCCAAGTTTTCTGGAAGAGTGAACACCAATTCACCTATATCCCCAGTTGCAGTGCTGTGTCAGAAGCAGTTAAGACACTCAGAAGCTCCCACTGAAATTGCCTTCTGTGCTGTCCGGGCCTGGCTGACATTTCCTAAGGAGGCAGAGGGAGATTGTTTTCTCATGCTGTGTTCTTGACTTCTTCTAATTCTCTTCCTCCTTCACAAAAGAAAAGCCAATACCACTACAGTAGGGGAAAAAATCAAGAGAAGGTTCCAAGGACATATTTCCTCTTCAGCTCTAGTCTTCTTATTCAGGTCTGAATTAAACTAAAATAGAAATCACCCCCCCACACACACACACGCGCGCACATACTCTAGCAAAGGGGCCAATTAATCACATCATGAGTATTAAATACGCTCATGGAATACCTCTCCTCCTTCAGGATCCTTTCTTAGGGAGGACTTAGGTGGTGCCGGTGGCGTTTTCTGTTGCTTCCAGCCATCTCATCAGCACATTTGTTGTAAGTGTTGTGTGGTTCTGGCTGTATACTAATCTCCAGTGAGACACACAGGGAGGGCGTGAAAGGACGGCCTGGTGAGTTTACATGTGCCCGGCCAAATCTCTGTGGGGAAGATACCCTGAAACTTCCTGTGTCTGTATTTCAGGGAGGAGAGCGGACAGGCTGAATTCCCCATTGCTTTTCTAAAAATCTTGGGAACTTTGTCCTCCATTGAATTACGACACTGTCCACCTTTAATTTCCTCGAAAACGCCTGTAACTCTGCTGAAGGTTAGTGCAACTTCATTTCTTTGATACCCTCCCCCCGAGTTCCCTACACAAGAAGAAACAGGGCAACTCGATCTTCTCAGGCAAACCCTTTCACTTAACGCTTGTCCGACCCAACGCCTTCGGGAACAACTTTCTCATTGTGCAATTCGACTTCATTTCCAGGCCGTCGTTTCCAGCAAGAGCTTGCTGAACCTAGCTTCAGAGGAGAGCTCACCAGGGCGGGGGTGGCTGTGGGAAGGAGGGAGACCGGGAGGTGTTTGAAAACATCCGCCAGTGTAGACCCCTGTGGCTGTCTAGCTCTGGGTCTCTTTTCCCCACACCCTGCACCGTTGCTCGACCTCTTGCGCCGTCCCCTCGCGCCCCTACTCCTTCCCTGACCACCGCGGGCTGCCGGTGTAGCTCCGGGTGTACCTGACCCCGGGAGAAAGTGTTCAGTTGACCAGGCTGAGTGTATATTACCCTGTTTCATTTCCAGCCATGCCTTGTGTTCAGGCGCAGTATGGGTCCTCGCCTCAAGGAGCCAGCCCCGCTTCTCAGAGCTACAGTTACCACTCTTCGGGAGAATACAGCTCCGATTTCTTAACTCCAGAGTTTGTCAAGTTTAGCATGGACCTCACCAACACTGAAATCACTGCCACCACTTCTCTCCCCAGCTTCAGTACCTTTATGGACAACTACAGCACAGGCTACGACGTCAAGCCACCTTGCTTGTACCAAATGCCCCTGTCCGGACAGCAGTCCTCCATTAAAGTGGAAGACATTCAGATGCACAACTACCAGCAGCACAGCCACCTGCCCCCCCAGTCCGAGGAGATGATGCCGCACTCCGGGTCGGTTTACTACAAGCCCTCCTCGCCCCCGACGCCCACCACCCCGGGCTTCCAGGTGCAGCACAGCCCCATGTGGGACGACCCGGGCTCTCTCCACAACTTCCACCAGAACTACGTGGCCACCACGCACATGATCGAGCAGAGGAAAACGCCAGTCTCCCGCCTCTCCCTCTTCTCCTTTAAACAGTCGCCCCCGGGCACTCCAGTGTCTAGCTGCCAAATGCGCTTCGACGGGCCCCTGCACGTCCCCATGAACCCGGAGCCTGCGGGCAGCCACCACGTGGTGGACGGGCAGACCTTCGCTGTGCCCAACCCCATCCGCAAGCCCGCGTCCATGGGCTTCCCAGGCTTGCAGATCGGCCACGCTTCGCAGCTGCTGGACACGCAGGTGCCCTCGCCGCCGTCGCGGGGCTCCCCCTCCAACGAGGGGCTGTGCGCCGTGTGCGGCGACAACGCGGCCTGCCAGCACTACGGCGTGCGCACCTGTGAGGGCTGCAAAGGCTTCTTTAAGGTGAGATAGGGTGTGGGTGGACGAGACAGATTGGGGCCGAGGGCTCCTAGTGCCCGGGACCACCGGAGCTTGCCCTTCGCCTTACTGCCGGCCGCCCAGTTCGAGCTCTCCTCGGATAGCCCACGCTGTTTGGGAGGTCGGCCCAGGATTTCTTACAGCCTCCCCCTCCCCCGCCCCCAACGGGCTACGGCGGGAGCCTGGGGAGTCTGAGAGAGGGAAGGAGACAGACTGGCAACCCGAGGGCGCAGCGCCCGCACGCAGCCGACCCGGCGGGACCCCGCCCGAAGTTGCAGTAGCCCGAGTTGGAAGAGGGTCATTTGCATGTGCTAGGAGCTGTCTTCCCAGTTCAGATTGAAATTGGTTAGGACAGAGAACCGTGTCTGAGCTAACCAAGTGGAACAGAATTCCCTATGGTCAAATTAAGTGATCTCTTTATTTCGCCATCCTGATTGAATAATCTTATCATTTTAAATAGAGAAGGTCTCCAAGGAATGTAAATAATATGAATGCCCACGGATTTGTATTTACCGAGCGCCTCCGTCTCCTTCTCTTGGCATATAAAACACAGCAAGGAGCGGCAAGGTTAGCTCAAATGTTAACGCTATCAATTTTCTTCTGTTAAATGCGCTGGGGGAGGAAAAAGGAAAGAAAGAGAAAGAAAAGGGAAAAGGAAAAAATGAAAAGGGATTGTGTGTTTGTATTTGGGGAGGGAACATAGATCCAAGTCATTCGGAATTTGTTATGCGGGTTGCAGGATCTTCAACAGGAAAAAAAAAAAAAAAAACCCACCCAGCAATTTTCGGCCTACCTTGTCTCCTTTTTGCAGCGCACAGTGCAAAAAAACGCGAAATACGTGTGTTTAGCAAATAAAAACTGCCCGGTGGATAAGCGGCGCCGGAATCGCTGTCAGTATTGTCGGTTTCAGAAGTGCCTGGCTGTTGGGATGGTTAAAGAAGGTAGGTCGGGGTGAGCTGCCTACCCCATGGGTCTGCGTCCGGGGGCGCCTTCAGCCCCGCGCTCCACTTCCCAGGAACTGGGGTCTCTGGTCCCTTCATCCCCTCAGGTCTGGCCTCCAGGATCCCACTGCTGCCGGCTTGCCTGGCCTCCCCTACAGAGGGCCAGCGGGCCCTGCTCGCCTTTATACGGCCCATTTGGAGGAAGACATTTTAAAAAAAGAAAGAAAGAAAAAGCAAAAAACGCGTTGTTAATGCTTGTCTTCAGCAAAGGCTTCCAAGACAGCGGGCCTTTGAGTGGTCGGTCAGGCAGTCGGCAGTCGCGGCCTTCCCCAGGGAGGGGCCGGGCCAGGCTTGGGGGCAGGGGGCCCAGCTAACGGAACTGTTCCTTCGCAGTGGTTCGCACCGACAGTTTAAAAGGCCGGAGAGGTCGTTTGCCCTCGAAACCGAAGAGCCCACAGGAGCCCTCTCCCCCCTCACCCCCGGTGAGTCTGATCAGTGCCCTCGTGAGGGCCCATGTCGACTCGAACCCGGCTATGACCAGCCTGGACTATTCCAGGGTAAGAAGCTGGGGGGGGGGGCATCATGTGGACAAACCCACAGATGGGCAGGACCCCTTCCCTACACCCATCACTCAACCCCCAGGCACAAGGGGGTTACAAGCCTCCCAGTCCCAGGCCTGGCCACAGGGGACAGCCCTTTAGACAGGAGTAGCTGCAATCTAGACGGGAGGACAGGGCAGAGGAGGGAGAAGAGCTGTTACAGTGGTCAAATCCCTGTCAGCCCCCACCACCCCACTCCCTCCCTCGCTGCAGCCACACACGTCAATGCTACCGCAAAGTCCAGGGCTGTACCCTCCGACGCCCCCTCCTCCCATGTACTCAAACCCCACTTCTGCCTGGAGATGATGTGGTCCTCATGCTTTCCGTCACTATCCCAGTGAAGGATGTGGGGCCTCCCTGGGGGTCAGGGAGGGGTGTAAGGAATGGCAGTGGGGTGGGGGGGTGGGGGTCAAGTGGTCAGATTTCACTTTTGCTCCAGCTGTGAAAAATGTTCCAGCTTTAATTGGAGGAAGTATGTTAGGCGAACCTAGAAGCGACTGCAATATTATTAAGATTTGTAAAGCGCGACTCAGTCCAGACTCACTCTGGGACTAGCATGAATACTAACGTGTCAATTGTTTTGTGGAGATAAGAGTGAACCGTTACCCAGGGCTGGGTGGCACTGTATTTAGTCTGTATGGAAATGGTAATTTACATATTTAAAGCAGCGACCTCATAGCACCGTCCCTAATTGAATTAATTGCCCTGGAACATCTAATTTCCTTACTGGTCAGAGAGAGGTTTAATTGTTATAAAAACCTGGCTCCCCTACTAGAAACGGGGTTAGCAATTTCACGGGTTATATATTTTAGAGAACCTCATTAAGTGCTTTTTAAAATGAAATTCCAGTTCCAGGCGAACCCTGACTATCAGATGAGTGGAGATGACACCCAGCATATCCAGCAGTTCTATGATCTCCTGACTGGCTCCATGGAGATCATCAGGGGCTGGGCCGAGAAGATCCCTGGCTTTGCTGACCTGCCCAAAGCCGACCAGGACCTGCTTTTTGAATCAGCTTTCTTGGAACTGTTTGTCCTGCGATTAGCATACAGGTAACGAGGAGGCAACCCAGGGAGGCCGGGAGAAGAATCGAGAAAAAAAAGAAAGGGAGGAAACGGGATATATAAGGATAGAATAGGAAATGAAAGAGTGGAAAAGAAAGGGAAAGACAGACAACAAAAAGAGGGGAAGGGAAGGAGCAAGTCCAGAAGCCTTGGGTGAATGGAATGGCGGTGGCATAGGGGGCGTTCTTGATTGTTATGAAATTAAACCCTTTCAAGGTCCACTGATCTACATTTTATTAACTCTTCAGTAATTAGGTGCCTCTTAAATCCCTCATTTATTGCTCTTCAAGTAATTAGTTGTTTAGCTGTTCTCTCTCTCTTTTTCTCCCCCCTCTCTCTTTGGTATTAATTGCAGGTCCAACCCAGTGGAGGGTAAACTCATCTTTTGCAATGGGGTGGTCTTGCACAGGTTGCAATGCGTGCGTGGCTTTGGGGAATGGATTGATTCCATTGTTGAATTCTCCTCCAACTTGCAGAATATGAACATCGACATTTCTGCCTTCTCCTGTATTGCTGCCCTGGCTATGGTCACAGGTCAGTACTGCAGACACGGGGCACTTCCCCTCCAGAACTGCCCAGTGGGTTTTGTCCTGGCTTTCCCTTGTCACAGCTCCTCTCTGGTTCTGTCAGGTAACTAACTACCTTGTGCATTCTTCTTTTGTTCCCGATTGTGTTTTCTGCAGAGCGACACGGGCTCAAGGAACCCAAGAGAGTTGAAGAACTGCAAAACAAAATTGTAAATTGTCTGAAAGACCACGTGACTTTCAATAATGGGGGGTTGAACCGCCCCAACTATTTGTCCAAACTGTTGGGGAAGCTCCCAGAACTCCGTACCCTTTGTACACAGGGGCTCCAGCGCATTTTCTACCTGAAATTGGAAGACTTGGTACCACCGCCAGCAATAATTGACAAACTGTTCCTGGACACTTTACCTTTCTAAGATCTCATCCCATGCACTTCAAAAGAACTGGAAGCAAAACTAAAACTGCCCAGAGGGGGCTAGTCATCTGGGCAGAGATAGCCCCCTGAGCTATCTCAGCTCCAGCTGTGTCCCCCTTCTGTAACCCTCCCCCCCATACCCAGCCCCATCCCTAGGAAAACAAACAAACAAACAAACAAACAAAAACTGTTGCTATTTCCTAACCTGCAGGCAGAACCTGAAAGGGCATTTTGGCTCCGGGGCATCCTGGATTTAGAACATGGACTACACACAATACAGTGGTATAAACTTTTTATTATAAGTTTAAAAATCAGTTTATTGTTCAGAAGAAAGATTGCTAATGTATGATGGGAAGTGTTTGGCCATGCTTGATTGTTGCAGTTAAGACAAGTGTATCACACACATACACACACACACACACACACTCCTTATGGGGACCCATACCTATTGCCCTTTAACAAGACTTCAAAGTTTTCTGCTGTAAAGAAAGCTGTAATATATAGTAAAACTAAATGTTGCGTGGGTGGCATGAGTTGAAGAAGGCAAAGGCTTGTAAATTTACCCAATGCAGTTTGGCTTTTTAAATTATTTTGTGCCTATTTATGAATAAATATTACAAATTCTAAAAGATAAGTGTGTTTGCAAAAAAAGAAAATAACTACATAAAAAGGGACAAGCATGTTGATTCTAGGTTGAAAATGTTATAGGCACTTGCTACTTCAGTAATGTCTATATTATATAAATAGTATTTCAGACACTATGTAGTCTGTTAGATTTTATAAAGATTGGTAGTTATCTGAGCTTAAACATTTTCTCAATTGTAAAATAGGTGGGCACAAGTATTACACATTGGAAAATCCTAACAAAAGGGACACATAGTGTTTGTAACACCGTCCAACATTCCTTGTTTGTAAGTGTTGTATGTACTGTTGATGTTGATAAAAGAAAGTTTATATCTTGATTATTTTGTTGTCTAAAGCTAAACAAACCTTGCATGCAGCAGCTTTTGACTGTTTCCAGAGTGCTTATAATATACATAACTCCCTGGAAAGTACTGAGCACTTTGAATTTGTTTTTTTTTTTTAATGTCTAAAATTGTCAGTTAATATATTATTTTATGTTTGAGTAAGAATTTTAATATTGCCATATTCTGTAGTATTTCCTTTGTATATTTCTAGTATGGCACATGATATGAGTCACTGCCTTTTTTTCTATGGTGTATGACAGAGACGCTGATTTTTTTTCCTGATGAATTCTTTCTTTGAGAAAGACAATTTTAATGTTTACAACAATAAACCATGTAAATGAAGAGAATTCTGTCTTCTTTCTGGTCAGGACAAAATGATGCCTAAACAATAATGTACAATAGACTGAGTAGGTGATTGATTTGGGGCAGGGCATCTGAATTTCAAACTAAATCTATTCTGGCAAAAGAAACTGGGGAAGTAAATGAACAATCCGGAGTATTCAGTACAATATGTTTTTCTTAACTAGAACTTTCCAGTGTAGCAACCTACAATTAGCAGAATCAACTTAGAATATCTCACACTTGTAATTGTCCCGGTAAGTTCAGCGTTCAGAAAAGTCGTTCAGGTGATCAAAAACCTTTTCAAGTGGTAGTAGCTCTTGTCTTGAACAATGCGTAAGTGTCTTTTTAAATCTTGAAAAGTTAGCACCGATTTAAGGAGCCTTGCAGTACTCTCCAGTTTTCCAATCCTTGCACGTAGAACTGTTAGAACGGGTCTTATGGAAAGAAAGGACTTAGCATGGCGGGCTCTTTGGGTCTTGGGTCGGTCTTTTGTCAGAGTATAACTCAGACGAGTTGTCTCTTACAACTTTTTCTTTGCCTCTTTCGGTGAAGAGGTGTAGTTTGCAGTTTTCAAATTCAATTTCCCCAGTGTACGCTTCTCTGATAAATAACAAAAGGTGCACGTCGGGTCCTGGGTCCGTCATCAAGGCCTTTAGGATTCTACTCAGCGCGAGCCTTCGGCAGAGCCAGGACACTGACCCAGGGCGAGCAGCTTAGTGTCTGAACTGCCGCTTAGCGCCCTCGGCCTCTGGCGCAGGAGCTCCGGCCAGGTTCGCCTCCAGGCCGGGTTGAATTCAGAGCTCGAGACGCGCTGACCCTGGTGAATGACAGATGGCTTCCGGGTCCTTGAAATTTACAAGGAGCGTTATTGTTTTTAAAATACAGTTAGTGCAGTAAGTTGCCACAAAAGCTCTCAGGTGGTTATTTTCCTTCGCCTTCTCTGCCTCCTGTCTTTTTTGAAAGAAGTGTTTCTGCGAATCCGCAGAAACAGAGTAGGCAGGTCTCCGCGGCAGTGGTTTTCACGCGTTTCTCTCTGGCAATCTGAGGAGCAGAAGAGGATGATCACCTAAGAACTCAAATAATAACGAAATGTCCAATCTCCTGGCTTCCTTGAAAAGACGAGGCTTGCCATTTCAATTTATTTTCACATCTCTTGCCCAACCAGAGCCTCAAACTAATAAGCGGAGTATGAGAAGGCACTTTAGAAATGCTGGGAGTCTGTAGACCCGCCAGCAGCGCCGCCCAGGTGCGCGCCGCCCAGAGCCGATTTCATTCTGGCACCGAATCCAGGAGAGTTGAACCCAGAAACGAACTCTGCTGCCGGTTCTCATCCCGGCCAAGGAAGCCGCGGCGCGCCACTCGAGGTCGATGGGGTGCCTAATAGCGCGTCCCTGGGGAATTTGGGGGTGAAGACAGAGAGGGGTGACGGTCTCCCGTGCTCCCCCCGTCCAGTTGGCACCTGCTTGGCTTATATTTAGTCGTGACTTCCGAATTGCAAAGGGACCAGAGAGTCGCGTTGCCACTCCCGGCGGTGCACCAGAGTTGTATAGATTAAGTCTCACACGCACCTCTGCATCTTCGCAGATTGGCTCAGCCGAGGACTCTCCTGTCTTCGTGTTTCCGGGAGCAAAGCTCAGGGCAGCACACTCACTGCATGATCAAAGCCAGGGGTTGCGTGGAGCTTCCTTCGAAAGGGATTAAACTTTGTAATAATGGGAGCTTCGTATCACCCTCTTCTCCCCACGTACGCTTCAGAATCTCCGTTATTTTTCATAGCTCCCGCGATGGGAAGTACACAATCATTGCTCCAGAGTCCTGACCCTTCACTTCCCAGCCCGGACAGGAAGTCTACTTTTCGCTCTGACTTCACGGAGACTTACTCTTAGCTCTAGCTATGGGCGAGCGGCGCGACGCTGGTGGCTTGCTCGGCTCCGCCTTTCTGCCGTCAGGGCGACCACCGAAGCCCCTCTGGGCGCCTTGCTGACCCTCGCTCGGACCTTGCGCTCTCAGAGAAAGATAGCGGGACCAGAGAGACAATGAGAGACAGTTTCAATCTTGGATCCTGATTCTAATAGCCCAGAAAGCTGACAGCACACCCTAGAGTGACGGCGACGCCCAACGACCTGATCGCGTGTGTTTCTTTTTGGTTCCCGATTCCATCCCTGGAGAGTTTGGGTGCCCTGTCCCCTAACAATATCGGTTATAATTCTCGCGGGCCAGAGGCTGGCTGCGAGCAAGGAGCCCAAGAAGTAGGCACAGATAATCTCGCCAACTTAAAAATGTCACCTGAATTTCACTTTTTGAGAGTCTCTTGGTTTTGTCGGTGTCCATGTCTCCATGGGAAAGCCCAAGGATGTAGTTATATTTAAACTTAGGCGTCGGCACACAAGAAGTACTTCCAAGAAACAAACAGGTCTGAGAGGGAGAAGTTTTATGTTATTGCATTGTAACATCCGGGTCGCAGTTTCCCGGTACAGCGTGCATGTCTATTGCGCCTTGTCCTTATGCAGGGCAGCCAGCCCGGGGCACTTCTAAGAGTCGCGCACCTCGCGCAACTGGGCGCTGCCAATTCCCCACCGCGCTCCGCTCCCGCCTCCGTTTCCTTTTGCATCCGCCACGCGGCAGCGCCGAGGTGGCTAGGGCTAGGGGTCCCTGCGGCCGAGGCTCGCCTGTCTTGAAGGGAGAGGCACTTGTCACACGCTCCCGAATCCGTGTCGAAAATGGAAAAAGGTTCCCTCCAGACGGAAGGGGAAGGAAGGGTGTGTATCCGCCCGGGTGTTGAAACTTTTCTTCCGTATTCTTTCGACGAGTGGATGGAGATCTGGGAGTGCCTCTAACACATTCTCCACCAAAGGGAGTTTAAGGGTTGAATTGTTTCCCCACCTGCCCCCCCCCCCCATACCAGAATAGGGACTTTGCTTCGTGGGCGCGCCCCGGAATTTCTCAGCACTGTGAGCTTCCCAGACACCCCGCGGGCCAGGGCTCGGCTTGTGTTACCGAGGAGCGGCGGGGTTCGGGGTCCCAGTCAACGCCCCCTCCCTGTATGTAGGTTTCAGTCCTGACTTAGAAAAGCGCCTTTGGTGGCGAGAGTCTTCGGAAAGGGTTCTGCTTCGATCAGGGCCTTGGACAGGACTCGAACGGGAGCAGTCAGGATTCGTGAAACGTGATACGGGCTCAGTTCAGTCTGCTCTGGCTGACTTTACGGTTAAAGCGAGTTATGAATTCCAAACAGGTCACCGTTTCTAAGTAATTCGTTTTTAATCATAAAAGAAACACATGAAAATCCGCTCTCTTATAAATTTTACTGGAAACCAGCATTGAATAGTGCATATAATCATTCAGGATGGCGAAGCTGTCATTGAGCCATTTCCCGTAGTGTATTTCCTGAGTACGACTGGGAGCGTCTGCCGGGGCCGAAAGGTCTTTCCTCCGACGTTGTGCCTTTCCTTAGGAAAAGCCTGGCTTCCGTCGGAGGATGCCTCGAGGAGCGATCGGTGCGCTGGAAGGCAGGGCCCTACCCAGGCCGGGGGCACTTGGAATAGAGCCCCGCTCTCGGTCCCTAAACGTGACTTGTGCTCTGGGCCCTGCCCAGAGTGGCCAGAGAACTCAGGAGCGCAGGGCTCTTGCCGCGTGCTCGCGGCCCCAAGTCCTCTCACTGGGCCCTCCTCCCTGCACGGAGCCACGATGACAGGAGAGGACACGTGGCCGTGGTCCGACTTGAGGCGAAAGTGGAGACGGAAGGGCTCCTGCCCTGCCCACTACTGCGTTTTGGAGACTCAGATCGCACCAGGAGACTTTGCAGAGAGCCTAGCAGAAATTAGGACGGACTTTCCCGACTTAACTGGCTCTAGCGAATCTTTTCCTGCCCTCCCCAGGTGCTCCCTAAATCTTTCCCAGCTGTTCTATCCCCCAGGGTGGAGGGCACCACAGGTTGTAGTCGCCGCGTGGGCAGCTCCAGTGCGGCGGGGCTAGGGTTCGTGCGCTCCCGGGCGCTCTCCCAGCTTTCCCAGCACCCACCCATCTAAGGTCAGTCTCGGGTTTACCCGAGCCCATTGAGCGGGGTTGGGGTGTCCTCCCACCAACACTGGGCAAGTCTTTTTCTACTTGTGGGGACGCACGGGCGGCGGGGCAGAGACGCGTCTGCAAGAGAGAGGGGCCCACGCACCACTCGTGTTCCGCACGAGTGCTTATGACTCGAAGCTCTGAAGAGAGACCACGAGCGTCCGCGCCTAGCTTGGCTTTCAGATCTCCTCGCAGCATCCGTAATGAACCACAGACCTATGTGCCGCCGTGAGCGACAGACGTGTGGCCAGATCCACGCGGCCGCTCCAGGGGCCTCCTGCCACAAGGAGGCCTCGCCACCTGCTGCCGGCCGCGTTCCTTACTTTCTCCAAGGTGCGGACTGCGGACTCTTCGCTGCCTTCTCAGATGAGCTCTGTCTCCTTCAGCTGAACTGGACTCAGCGCAGGGCAAGCACCCAGATCCAGGAAGAGATCACCTTCAACACTTTCCTCCGCGTTTCTTCTTCCCCCAGTTAATCTCCTTCAATTCGACTTCTTCTTATTTCTACTAAACCCGTCATTAAATAAGCTGAGCTTTCCAGAATACGTGCCACGTGTCCAGTCAGATACAGTGCCCAGGTTTCTGCTACAGACTTCCCTTGGGTAGTGGAGGGTGGTCCAGGGACTGCTATGTGTGAGAACTCCTTCGGGTGCTAGAGGGACTTCCAGAGGGAATGAGCCTACTGAGACTTCCTGCGTGGACAAGAGACAACCTTAAATTACATTGGAATTTTGAGCGAGGTATGGGGGGAGAGAGATAACTCTATCACTGAGCTGCAAATAGGCCAGTGTAGGGTTCCTGACCCATTAGTGCTTCCCAACCATATTATAATGGGTAGCTATCAGAATTTTCTTCCAAAGAAATAAAAGGATAACTAAATAGAAACGGAATGCTTTTTACAGGGTAGGAAAACTGTAAGAAGTGTGAGTACTGCTTGCTGAAACTTTTTTTTGAGCCACACCCAATGCAAAACATGTTTGAAGTAGATCTCAGTTAAAAACATGGGGAGCCACTGCTGATGGACAAGACTGTGTGGGAAGTGAGGGAGAGGGTCGCCTTATTGAGAGGTACTGATTAGGGAATCTGGGCAATGTGGTTTTATGACTAGTCCTCCTCAATCTTGTGTTTTCTTCCCTTTGGACGCCCCTTCTCCACACTCCAGTAGACTTCTGCATCTCTTAATCATTTGGCCTGCTTTGTGCTTGGAGCTAGCTGAGTATCACAAGGAGCACTCAGTGGACAAGCACATATAGTCACTCCACTTTGGTCTCTCCCTGCGACCTGTTCATGGAACGAGAGTGAAGAAGGAACCAGAGAGAAGGGAGAGGAATGAACATCTCATTATCCACTCACCACATGCCATGCACTTTCGTTTAGATGGTGTTGCCAAGAACAATGCAAAAGTTTTTTTAAAATATGATTCATTTATTTGTTTGAAAGTCTGAGAGGTAGAGGCAGAGGAGGAAGATTTTCCCTCTACTGGTTCACTTCCCAGATGGTAGCAATGGCTGATGCTGGGCTAGGTTAGAGCCAGGAGCTGGGAACCAGGAGCTTCTTCCAGGTCTCCCAGGGCCCAAATACTTGTGTCATCTTTAACTGCTTTTCATAAGCAACTAGCAGGAAACTAGATCAGAAGTAGAGCAGCTGGGATGCAAACCAGTGTCCAAATGGGATGCCAGCATCAAAGGTGGTGGCTTAACCTGTTCTGCCAAGACACAGGCCCGGAAGCAGAAGCTTTTTAGGGAAGTGAGGGTATAAAAGGATGGGAAAGATGAGGAAATGTACTGTGAGTGATTAGGTGATCAAGGCTGAGTAACTGGGAGAGGAAGAGACAATTTTGAAGATTTCTCATGTTTAATCAACATTTGAGTTATGGTAAAAAAGATGGGAGAGAGAGGACTAAAATGCCCTAGATATACAGCGTGGCATGATGGCAATATAGTGTGGATGTGTTTGAAGAAAAAAAGGAGAGATAAGTAAGAACAGATAAAAAAGGGACCATGAAAGATAGTGGAGGGTGGATGGGCAGGTATGAAACAAAGGTTACATATAGAGACCATAATAGGACTATGCAAGGAGAGTGTGGCTTTTCCTGTGGGACTCCCTGTGCTAATGGGGGCCACACAGAAGTTTCCAGCTAAGTGATAAAGGAATTAAAAGGAAGAAAACCATTGGCACGAGGGCAGGCATTTGATGCAGAGGTTGAGATACCATTTGAAACTCCCCACATCCCATGTCAGAATGCCTGTGTTCAGGACGGGGTCCACTTTTGATTCCAGCTTCCTGTTGGTGCACATCCTAGGAAGCAGCAGGTGACAGTCCAAGTACTTGTGTCCCTGTCACCCATGGAGGAGTCCTAGATTGAATTCTTGGCCCCTGATTTCAAACCTGCCCTGCCTACTATTGTAGGCATTTGAAGGATTAATTGGCAAATGGGGGATCTCTGTCTCTGCCTCGCTATACCTTTCCAATGAGATGAAAACTTAAAAAAAATTGGCATAGAAAGTTGCATTCCCTATCATTCTATGGTAGTGAAAGGGCCTGTTCCCCAAGAGGTGTTGCAATCTCAAGGCAGAGATGATAGAAACTCCTTCAGAGAATGGGGCCATTGTGAAAGGCAGAACCAGATGGCAGACAGAGGCAACCTTCCTCCATCACACAACTCAATATATCACATGCTGTAAAGTCAGATCTGACATCATGTAATTCTGTCAACTCCAAACCATGAGGTTGGCCTTATTGTTTCCATTTTACATATGAGGACATGAGACTCAGTGGTTTTGTAAATATCTTGGCTTGAAAGTACATGGGATAGTTGGATTTTGTACTCAAAGCTAGCAATTCTAAGTGCCTTGCTTTTAGCATTGCCTAGCTCAGAGGGATTGTACCTTTCTCTACTGCTTCTGCAGAAACTTACTAGGAGTTTCTTACCTGCTGAGACTTGAACTTGTTTCAAGTGTGTTCAGACTTCTGGAGGAGAGCATTGACTTATTATCACAGTGAAGGTAGTAATCACAGCATGGTAGTCTTCTTTATGGAATTTTGAAGAAGGAACTCTTTTTACTGATTTCGTCACTAATTCACGAAGGAGTTTTGAGTTGTTTGCTTTGCTGCCCAAGAAAAGAACAGGAATGGTGGCTGCTTGTGTTTATCTCATTGAGAGAGTCATACTAAATGTAATAAAGAGGAAAAATGTTGTTCTTCCCCAAGCTGTTTGAATTTTTTTACATTAATCATTTCATTTTCAGCCAGATTCTAGGTTTCTTATCAAGAGAACCAAATTGCACATCACTAAGTTAGTTCACATAGGTCACAGGTCTGAGCAGGTCACTTTGTGAAACTGAAAAACTGGTCATGCACCAGCCGTTTGCTCTTTCTTATACTTCTCCCATATTTGTGGTTTACAGTGTTCAACTGATATTAACATTTTCTTAAAAGCTATCCTCAGAGCCTACCAAATAGTATAAATAGATTTTGCTTAGAGAGTCAAGCAAAAGTAATATTTCTTCAGAAGACTGCATCTCACTTGGTATGGTCAAAGGGTGGCAAAGATAGTCTTATTATATTACAAAATTTATTAAAATATACAGACTTGACAAACAAAATATGGTGGATTTAGGTCAGCTGTTTGCGTATACAATAGATTTAGTTCATCTTTGACATTTAATTTAAGCCTCACTTATCCGAGGGCTGGAATCGGATAAGCATGTTCTGCATGTGCTATGCTTCTTGTTTTATAAAACTTACTTGTCTGCAGTTATTTGGAAATAATTCACAGTCAGTGACTTAGGGACAAGGAAGCTTTATGACATGTTCTGAAAGTGCCTTTCTGAAATGAAGTTCTGAAAACTTGAATTATGAACACTCTAACAGGGGTTTTATTTCTAAGGGATATGATAGCTACATTTGTTTTCTTGATCTTTTGCCTAATTATTATCTCTCTGCAAACTGAATTGATAGAGTTAAAAACAAGCTTCCAGAATTCTGTAATGAAACTATTTGATGCCAGGAGTCTGTCTTATATTTAATTGTCTTGCTCTCAGTGGTGCTGGGCACTACATGGACCACATGTGTGGAAACAACCTCGAAAACATTTGACACATCGGTGACTTATTTTTAATATATCTGAGAAAAACAAAGTCTGCTGCTGTAGAATCTGCACTTGCAGATGTGTTAGCCCTAAATAACCTTTAAAATTGGTTGTGGTGTGGTGGGAGATGTTGGTATTCATGAGTGTTTTGACATGTTTGACATTTTACGTATGGTGTACTGCTCTGTCTGTCTTGCACCCACCCCCCCACCCCCAGTAGTGTGCATTTTCTTACTAAAATGCAGCTTTTGGTGTTTATATTTGGGATCTACGAACCTGTTTATTGGATGAATGATTTTTTGTTATTTATGCCAATACTATTTAGGTTATTACTTCCTTTCATGCCATGAGCATAAAAAGAGGGTCTTCAGAGAAGAGATGATAAGATTTTCAGTTTTAAAAGAAGCAATATATGATAAAACGTATTTTATATATGTCAAGTATCTCTAACGTGCTATGGTCCTGGCTTAACATATAAGGAGAAGCAATTCTATGCAATGATTATGCCTTCAGGAACCAAGGAATTTGTGTACCAAAATCTGGTGTAATGAATAGAAGTTTTGAAATCAGTCTGAGCTGCATTTGAATTTGTCCTCTAATCATTTATTTTTGGAAGAGGTGAAAAGGCCCCTTTTAGGGAATTTCTGATTGAACTGAGAAATGTAGGCAGTCTCCAAGTAAGCATATTGCAAGAAAACACACTCCTAAATATATGTAGAATAAGAGATCTCAACAGCATCCACTGAAAAAGATACGGGTTTGGTGCTGTAGTCATCTTCCATTTGTAGCATCTTCACAATTCTCCAGGCTGAACTCTATACATACAAATGACTTTTTTGGTGAAACATTTTTCAAATTTATAAGTAGCATGCTATTGAAAGAACTGGGATTTGTTTTTCTAAGTATTAGAGAAAGTAAGAACTTTGAACAGCTTTTGCTACCACATTTAACTTGGTGTGCTACTCAAAATCTGTTCTATCTTATCAGACTTGTCTAATGCTAGATTTGGCTGAAAGCTTTGTAATTCAGCACTAGTATGTGGCTAGTTACCTTTTCCCTCTTTAAAGTCCATGTTGCTAATAATGTGACCTCGCCTCCTGTATTCTCTTTAAGACTGTAAATGACTCCAAGGCTTTGACATTTTTTTGTCCCAGATATTTCTCCTGTTTTTAATCTCCACTTGTTGTCTTATGCCAGGGCAGCACTGTACCTCCAGGTGGGAGGGCAGAGGGGCAACTTTCTCAGTCTAAAGTGTCACGGCTGGTTTTCCTCTGGAGCAGAAGTCTTATGTGCACTTTCGTTGTACCCTCTCCTGAGAGACTAACTCAAGACCTCCGTGACATGCACAGTTGTTGTGGCCTGAGGTTTGGCCAGACCACTATAAATTTACGTTCAGTACCAGAAGTATTTAATGTCTTGTAATTCAAATGATATCTAGAGACCAACTTGGATGCACTATCTACGACTGTCCTCCTGAATCCTTTTCTTAACTAACAAAGTCTCTGTGTTTTTCACATTCCTTTGAGGATCTTTCTGAGCAAAATTTCATTCACAAAACACAAAATGACATAAAACTTTAACATGGAAAGCACAGTGCTCTTCTTTTAAAAATATTATTTTGATTTGTAAAGCAATGGGAATGATTATAGTCTGACACTAACAAGATTGTGAATCTCATTTTCAATGTTATGAGTTAGGAAAAAATGCAAGGCTTTTCTTGAATGTTCAGTGTTTTTTATGCTCAACATTGCTTTCATCAAAATATGTACTGTTGATTCATTCATTACATTTCTTGTCTATACTTAACTGGAAAAGCAAGAGAAAGAAAATCAAGTGCTTGTCTTTCTTTGAGTTAATTTCCCTTAACATGCATTCAAAATAAGCATTCCAGTGTAGAGTAATGAAAAGTAGTTATGGAATTTGATGATTATAGGAAAGTTGGTGTGGGTGAGAAATGTATCATTCATTAAATTGCAAGTAGCAATGCAAGTGATTGGAAAACCAAGGTACTATGAACAAGAAGCTGTAAATAAGCATTTCTCTACTGTAACTTGAATACAAATACTTGCACTATGAATATGTATTCATAAATGATGATAACTTAGTGAAACAGGATCATAAATATGGAAACTAAGCATATTATTTAACATATCTCATTTAACAATGAATGCTTATTATTTTTAAAAGTCTGTGTTCCTATAGCTTTTACTTTGAGAAATAAGTCTTTTAGTACTATGAAATAGCTTAATCCTTTTGTTCCCTCCAGATAATAACAGTAACTTCCAAAATTGAAAACTGAACCACGGCAAACTTAACAACCCTTTGATCAGATTACAAAACTAAAGGAATATGAGACCTGTGATACAGTTTCACAAAAATCCTATTTGAAATGTTATTCAGATTAACATAGGCTGTGTCATATGTGTTGAATATTGGTTGAAAGAACATAAATAAAATGGAGTGTTATCTGGCAATAAGCTGACTTATATGGAGTGATTCAGTGGAGGTGCTGTTATAAGGTTTTATTTAACCTTATTATTAATAACCTTTATAATGGTTAAAGATCATATTAATTACACTCAAAAATGGTACTGAATCAGATAATTTGGTGAGACTGGGGAAATTCAGTGGCACAAAGAGAGGTCAGTCATGCACTGAGAAAATAAAGCACTTCTCAGCTGAGAACGATGAAAGCAAATATATCTAATACATGTCTCAGCATAACATATTTGAAATAGGGTGTATGAATGCAAGAGAAATATTTGGAAAATGCTTATACTTGGAGTGGCGGCTAAAGGAAAAAATCAAGTAGAAATATTCCATATAAAAGTATAACAAAAATCTTATATGCCTTTTAATCTGTGTACCTAGGGGCTTCTCACCACCAGGACAAGAGAGGTAACCATTGTTTTTCCACATCAAGTGTGGACGAGTTGTTACCAGAATCCTGCATGCAGTCCTGAACTTCCCAGTACCAGAGGGGTGGTGACAAATTGGACAGATTTCAAAGAAGCACAACAAAAATGATTAAGGGGTTAGAGCAATTGACTTAAGAGGAAGATTAAAAGAACCAATTATGTGCTGCTTACCCAAACAAGACAAGCAGCAGAATGGGGAAGAGAGAGAAGAAAACCATAAATGGTTATTTGAGGAGTGTAAATACAAAGGTAGGAGATGAGATGTTTAGACTGGTTCACAGTAGCAATAACTTTGAGGTAAGGGAAGAAAATAAGTAAAGAGGAATTTTGCAGATTATATAAAAATATTACAATGATATTATGTGTACAATAATGGAAGCAATTCTGAAGAACTGGTGACTGTACTGCTTTATTTATTTATTTTGAAAATGCAAAAAGGATCTATTTGTTCACTGTTGGAGAAACTTTTAGATAAGAAAGAGGAAAAGGAAGAAAAAATGAATAGTTTACTTCAATTTAGAATGTGAAGAACTTTATATATCATTTAAATTAAATGTGACACATTTAAATAAAGGTCAGAGTGAATCTTAAATGAGGCTGTCCTAAAAATAGGGCCATGCATATTTTCTTACATTTTCTTAACATTAGGTCTACTCTTGACCATATATTCTGTGGTAAGACAATCTTAGCTTAGTCAGTATAATAAGAGGATTTCAATGTTTTCTTTGAATAGAATTTTCTTCTCTTGAAACAGTTCTCCTCTTAATGATGTTGATGGGAGAAAGTTCTCTATCAAAGTGATGGAAGAAAAAAGAAGTGTCTCATTTGTCCTCTATCACTTTTGTCTTGTCTTTTCTTTCTGAAATGTGACTCAGTTTGGAAGGAAAAGGAATGACCCAAATAAGTGGCCACTTGAAGTTATAGCAAGCATGGGGATGAAGGAAGGATGGTACTAAGCATCCTGCTCTAGAACCAAGCCAAGGAATAGATTCCTTCTGGTGTCAATGAGAAATATAAATGGACTGAAAAACATGAAGGGGAAAACAGAAAAATGAAAGTGACTTAAAGGTCCATAAGGACCTCTTGCTTTCTCTGTCTTAGGCGGAGAGTGATTTTCCTCTGCTTGAGGATACAGCCTGTGAGGTTAAGAGATATACAGAAGGAAAATCTCATTAACATACGCTTTCCACTCCTTTTGCAATTGGAAGCTGCCTGCTGTCAGTAAACATGCGCAGTCTTCCAGGGCATGCACACTGCAGAAGGCTGAGTGTAATTATTTCTTGATAGGACCCTATGTCTAATTCCATGATAATACTGACTTGTGATCAGTCTTTATGTGAATAGGTATCTCCTTATTGTAAAGATATGTAGTGTACATTGATAGTTGAACTCTGGTGGATTTACTGTATTATTTGGAAGAAATAAAGAAAGCTCTCAACATTTGTTTTTCCTTTTTTAGGGGGTGGGAGAATTGTTGTTGTTTATGTTCTGTGCATGATAACTTGTGGTCAATTATATCAAATTGTTACTATCTGTACTATCCTTAAATTCCCAATAGGTGTATTTTATACACCTAATTTAAGTGTATACACATAATTTAAGTTCCAAGATGACAAATGTTTGTATGGCATACGCTTACCCTGCTGTGAGAGATCACAAATATTTTTCTTTATGATTATTATTCACTAATAATCAATTTTTCCAAAATGTATTGTTCTGATAAGTCAATGAGCTACATGTACTAGATAATTTTATTAGGTGGGGAGGATGCTGTCATGGTTTTTCCAGTTTTTTTTTTAAATTTTATAAATTGTTTTAATTTTAGAAAACTTCTCAGCCCGGATATTTAATTTAATGCCTTTATATCTTAAGAAACTATAGAGATGTCACAGGTAGAACATGCTGTAAGAAACTTAATTGTTAAACAGGCTCACTTTTCTTACTGTACTAGTAATTCCACTGGAAAATTATCTTATTTTTGCGAAAAACACCAATTAAAGTAAATAAACCTTTTGTCATTTTTTTCCTTGTAAAAGTTTTCCTTCAAAGTTTTCTAAAAAAAAATTCTGCTCTTGACTACTAGTAAATTTAAAAGTAAAAATGGAAATGAAGTAGGAAATTGCTTTTTGTTTTCAATTTTATAGCTGGCTTAGTCCAAATATTTTAAATTTTTTTGATTGTTTAAAGGGATGTTGGATTTCAGATTATTTTATATACAATGCTTATGCCAAGGTTCTAGAATGTTTAATTGTAGATGCTTTCATCATAATAATTTATTCAATAACAAATAATTTGTTGTAAGTGATATTGAGCTGTTTCTTAAAAATTAATCATTTGTGGTGTTTAGTTTTGTCAAGGCTTCAATGTAGAATCCCAGTGCTAACTCTTCAATTTTCATATTAATCCTTTTTTTTGCAATTGGAAAATTGGGGAGTATTATAATAGCTTTTAAAAAACCTCATTGTGTATATTCTCTGATACTACACTTAAACTTGACGAGTGATAATTTCTTTTTTTTTTCTATTTTTTCTTGGTTTTTTTTTTTTAATTTAAGGTAAAGACATTTCATGTAATTCATATGTACAGATTTAGGAGCATGTTGATATTTCACACACTATCCTCCCTCCTGCTCACACTCCCATTCTCCTTTCTCTTTTCTGTCTTATTTCCTTTCTTAACACTTAAAAAGATCTACTTTCAGTTTACTTTATACTCTTAAGATTAGCCCTAAACTAAGTAGAGTTCAACAAATAGTAAGAAGGAAAAAAAAAAACAAAACAAAACACTGATCCACAATAGTAGAGACAAGGGAGGTAAATAATCATTGAATCTCCAATGTGAACTTCACTTCTATACATTACATTTTTGGTACTCTATTAGTTACCACAGAGCAGGGAACACATTTGATATTTGTCTTTCTGGGACTGGTTTATTTCACTAAATATGTTGCATACACTTATTCCAAAAGACAGGATACCATTCTTTTTTTAATGACTGACTAGTATTTCATTACTATATACATAGTAATATATATAGTAATTTATAATATAATACACAAAATTATATTATATTTATAATATATTAAAGTTTATTATATTTATAATATAAAGTAATTTATAATATGCAATTTATAATCTTATATTTATAATATGATATATATATATATATAATATATATATGTATATATATATAGCAATTTCTTTATCCAGTCATCTGTTGATGGACACGTGGGTTGATTCCATATCTTAGCTATTGTGAATTGAGCTGCAGTAAACAAGGGGCTACAGATAAATCTTTGATATGATTTCATTTCCCTTCAGTAAATTACCAGGAGTGGGATTGTCAGGTCATATGACACATCTATTTTCTGCTTTTTGGGGTATCTCCATACTGTCTTCCACAATGGCTATACTAGCTTACCTTTCCACCAACAGTGGGTTAGGTTACCCTTTTCCCTACATCTGCTCCAGCATTTATTGTTTGTTGATTTCTGTATGATAGCCATTCTAACCAGATTAATGTGAAATCTCATCACTTTTTTTTTAAGATTTATTTTTGTTTATTTGAAAGGCAGAGTTGGGCAGAGAGAGAAGGAAAGGCAGGGAGAGAGAAAGATAGAAAGAGAGAGAGGTCTTCTATCCGGTGGTTCATCTCTCCAGTTGGCTATAACGGCCAGAGCTGCACCAATCCGAAGCCAAGAGCAGAAGCTAGAGCTTCTTCTGGGTCTCCCATGTGGGTGCAGGGGCCCAAAGACTTGAGTCATACCCTACTGCTTTCCCAGGCCATAGCAGAGAGCTGGATCGGAAGTGGAGCAGCTGGGTCTTGAACTGGTGCCCATATGGGATGTCAGCACTGCAGATGGTGCTGTTACCTGCTATACCAAAGCACCGGCCCCTCACATCATGGTTTTGATTTACATTTCCCTGATGGCTAGTGATCCTAAACATTTTTTTTTTCATGTGTCTGTTGGTCATTTGAATTTTCTCTCTTGAAAAATGCCTGTTCAAATCCAATGCCCATTTCTTAACTGGATTGTTTGTTGTTGTTGAGTTTCTTGAGCTCTTTAAGTATCCTGGATATTAATACTTTATCAGTTTCACTTTGTAAATATTTTCTCCCATTCTGCCATTTGCCTCTTTGCTTTAAGTGTTTTCTTTACAGTGCAGAAGCTTGTCAGCTTAATGTAATCCCATTTTTCTTTTTTTCTTTCTTTTTTTTTTTAACTTTTATTTAATGAATATAAATTTCCAGTGTACAGCTTATGGATTACAATGGCTTCCCCCTCCCATAGCTTCCCTCCCACCCGCAATCCTCCCCTCTCCCGCTCCCTCTCCCCTTCCATTCACATTAAGATTCATTTTCAATTCTCTTTATATACAGATGATCAATTTAGTATAAAGATTTCAACAGTTTGCACCCACATAGAAACACAAAGTTAAACATACTGTTTGAGTACTAGTTATAGCATTAAATCAAAATGTACAGCACATTAAGGACAGAGATCCCACACGAGGAGCAAGTGCACAGTGGCTCCTGTTGTTGACCCAACAAATTGACACTCTAGTTTATGGCGCCAGTAACCATCCTAGGCTGTCGTCATGAGTTGCCAAGGCTATGGAAGCCTTCCAAGTTTGCCGACTCTGATCATATTTAGACAAGGTCATAAAAGACAGAGTGAGGATAGTAACCAATGATCCTAAGAGTGGCATTTACCAGGTTTGAACAATTATACAGGTACAATTATACAGGAAAATTATACATCAGTACACACAGGTTGGGAGTAGAGCCATTGGTGGTAGAGTAGAGGTTATGATTATAAAGGAATGAGGCCCAAGTGTGCTAGACAGGGTCTAGAACAAAGGACAGAGTCATTATTAGATGTGCTAAGAAAGGTGCTGTCTAAGCTACAATTAAGTTTTCTGATTGAGAGGCAAATGGAACCTGATAGAAGGGGCTTGATAATAATCTGGTGGGCTTTAGGCTTTGTAAGTTAAGAGGCCCAGACCTACCTATCTCTTCACATGGGGTATATCCTAAGGGAGGTGTGAACCTCCTAGGGGAAGGCACTCTGTTGACTTTCATTACTTGGCTGGGCTGGGAGGAGAGCTGGCCAGGTAAATGCAGGTGGCATCTCTAATAAGAAATTGACAGTTCTGCCTGCAATGTTGCTGACCCTACTTGACCATACCCACAGCTGCAGTGGTCACTTTGGAAGTTGGGCTGAGTGAAGGGCTTTTCAGCTTAGAGCCAATAAAATCTGTGGCCCTGACCTGGGCATCTTTCGACTCCAGGGCAGGTCCATTTCCAGTGATCCAACTCTTGGCAGAGCTGCCAGGGCTCTTCACAAGCTGACTTCTGCTGAAGCCCATGCTTACTACATTGAAAGCCACTGCAGTGGACTGGCCGGTTGGGTCTCCTTGAGGGCAGATCACTGTACAGATCAGCCATTAATAGGCCTGCCACCCATTGCTTCTGATGCCTAGCTTTCTTTTTTTTTTTAATTTTTATTAAACTTTTATTTAATGAATATAAATTTCCAAAGTATAGCTTATGGGTTACAATGGCTTCCCCCCTCCCATAACTTCCCTCCCGCCTGCAACCCTCCCCCCTCCCGCTCCCTTTCCCCTTCCATTCATGTAAAGATTCATTTTCAATTCTCTTTGTATACAGAAGATCAGTTTAGTATATATTAGGTAAAGATTTCAACATTTTGCCCATATAGCAACATCAAGTGAAAAATTCCTGCTGGTTTGTGTTAAAGCAGACCAGAGGATGCAAGTCAAGGGAGTGCCCAAGTCCCATCTCTAATCTTCGGTGGCCTGAACTACAAGTCTATAGTCACAGGCATGTTCTGTAGTAGTTTTTCTAAGGTAGACAATGCCCATGAGGAAAATTATGTTCTCACTTTAAAACTTTCTTTCCCTTTTGTCTGAAAGGGAGGTTTTTTCTACTTACTGTATACTTGGCTGATGGCAAAGTGAATCTAGCTATGAGATTATTATTTAAGTTCTTATTTTGGCTATGCTATTTCAGAAAAATGTTAGCCATCTCTTTTATAAGGTCTAAAGATTAAATTGTGCGTCCTACAGATTCCTTCATAATAGAATTAGTTTCCTACCTTGAAGAGAATAGAGAAATGAAAGAACAAGTTGGGCTTAGAATAGAGAAATGAGGGAGCAAGTCCTAGATCGCTTGCTGACAATAGCAATATCACATGAATACTTAGCAAACCGTTTCAACCATTAGATAACAACTTAAGAAAACATTTACCAGAAGGTCCAATGCCTTCTAGAAATTTTAAGAATCATGTATTTGAAAATACCTCTTAAATATCTAACATGGTGTAGTTTGTTTAACCAGTAAACTTAAGCACAACCATATAAAATGTTTTTAGTTTCTTTCTACCAACAAGTTTAAAACATATGATACACAGATTCAGGTCACACAAATTAAAATGTATCTTTGATTGATTTTAGCAGCTTGAATTTATGGACAATCTTATCTATAAGCCATTTAAAATAAAACTCTTAATAAAATTTCCTATGTGGACATACAATATGTACACACATATAACATAGCATAATAGGCCAATATAGCAATTTTAATAATAGCTTTTAAAATCTTTAACTCTTTTGTAGATTGCCAATTGATTTGCATTGCTTTTTGTTTTTAGATTACTTTAACACATTGCTTTAACAGAGCATCAGAGTTTAATTCTATGTCAAAGAGAAATTGAGCTTCCTGTGATCTTTTGCTGTGTGGTTTCCTTCCTTTACCTTCTTTCATATTGGTGACCATGTTTCTGTGTGTAACACATCTTTAAGCATCTTTTGCAGGGCAGGATGAGTAGCAACAAATTCTTTCAGTTTCTGTTTGCTATGAAAAGTCTTAATTTCACCTTCATTCACAAATGAGAGCTTTGCAGGATATAATATTCTGGGCTGGCAGTTTTTCTCTCTTAGTACCTGGGCTATATCTCGCCATTCCCTTCTAGCTTGTAGGGTTTCTGATGAGAAGTCTGCTGTGAGTCTAATTGGAGATCCTCTGAGAGTAATCTGACGTTTCTCTCTTGCACCTTTTAGAATCTTTTCTTTATGTTTCACTGTGGTGAGTTTAATTACGACGTGTCGTGGTGAGGATCTCTTTTGGTCATGTTTATTAGGGGTTCTATAAGCTTCCTGTACTAAGATGCATCTGTCCTTCTCCAAACCTGGGAAATTTTCTGCTAGTATCTCACTGAAAATGCCTTCTAATCCTTTCTTCCTCTCCATGCCTTCAGGAACTCCTAGAATCCGAATATTAGGTTTTTTAATAGTATCCTGTAGATTCCCGACAATATTTTTTAGATTTCTAATTTCTTCTTCTTTTCTTTGGTTTGCCTGTTTCCTTTCTTGTTCTCTGTCTTCTAAGGCTGATATTCTCTCTTCTGCTTTGCCCATTCTGTTTTTAAGGCTCTCTAATGTGTTTGTCATTTGATCTATTGAGTTCTTCATTTCATTGTGGTTTTTTGTCACTATCCCAGTTTCATGTTCTACTAGTTGTTTCATTTCATTTTGATTCCTCCTTAATATTTCATTTTCAGGAGAGAGATTTTCTATCTTGTCCGGTAAGGATTTCTGTAGTTCAAGAATTTGTTTTTGAGAACTTCTTAATGTTCTTATCAATGTTTTGAGATCCGCTTCTTGCATTTCTTCGATCTCATCATCTTCATAATCTTGAATTGGGGTGTCTTTTTCATTTGGGGGCGTCATAGTGTCTTCCTTGCTCTTGTTACCTCGGTTTTTGCGTTTGTTGTATGGCATGTTGGAGATATTTGGTTTCTTCACTGTGGTGTTTTTTCTTGTTACACTATGGCTCTATATTAAGTGGACTGTCTGCTTTCGGTGGAGCCTTAGAGGCTTGAGATGAGTGTGGACTGAGAGCTCTGTTTGGTTCCTCAGGGTTGAGGGTGTGTCAAAGATGACACTCCCAGGTTAGGCGTGGTAAATCTCTCTTTCTTTTCTTTCTTTTTTTTTTTTTTGATTCAAAAGGGAAGTAATTCCGCACAGCTGAACGAAATTGGAGGTAGTTAGCAGGCAAATGATATACCCACAGGAGCCAGAGATCGGAAGCTCTTTCCCAAGGACCACACAGGGAATCTCTGCTGCCCTCGGTGTGGGCTCCAATTCTCCTGCAGTCTCCCACTGGGTTGCCAAGTTAGATCCTAATCTCCTGTTATTTCACCCCTCCCCCCAGAGTCAGGTTTTTCTGCTAGGCTCAGGGCTGGTGCAGACCTGAGGTCGCCCTGCTTATGACGTATGTCAAAATGGCGCCTGCTCTTTGTCTTGCTCGCCTTTGAGGGGTGAGCGGAGAGAGAGAAACTCGTCTCCGTATCGGTCACTTTTTTTTTTTTTCCCTCTCTCTCTTCTAGTTAGCCTGGTGAACTTTTCCCCACGGAGTTTCAAGCCTCGTTCCCTCTAGTCTCCTCTTTCTGCTTGCCCGCTGGTGTCTCAGGCTATTGAGGTTCGGCTCACCTCACGTTCCAGCGCTGGTGCGTTGAGTCTGCCGCTGGTTTCCCAAACTTGGGCTTCCACGCTCTCCACGCAGGTCCACTGTGAATCACTAGTTCCGGAAGAGTTTCCGCTGCTGTTTCTTCCCCTACTCTTCCTTGACCCTGCAGTATCTCCACTTTTATTAACCTGTGTGTCTTGCTGAACTATCAATGTGCTCCCTTCCTATTCCGCCATCTTGCCCTCAAGCCATAAATTCTCTGTAATCCCATTTTTCAATTTTGGCTTTGATTGCCTGTGTTCTGTGATCTTTTATAAGAAGTCTTTGCCTATGCAAATGTCTTGCAGAATTTCCTGAATGTTCTCTAGTAATCTGAATGTATCAGGTTGTAAATTTAGATCCTTGACCCATTTTGAGTTGATTTTTGTATAAGGTATAAGGTAGGGGTATTGTTTCATACTTCTGCACATGGAGATCCAATTTTCCCAGGACCATCTGTCTATTGAAGAGACTGTCCTTACTCCAGGGATTGATTTTAGCTCCATTGTCCAAGATTAGTTGGTTGTAGATGCATGGATTGATTTTTTGGAGTTCTATTCTCTCCATTGGTCTACCTGTCTTTTTTTTTTTTCCTGGCACCAGGATGTTTTGATTATAACTGCCCTGTATTATGTCTTAAAATCTTGTATCCTGATGCTTGTGACTTTGTTTTTGTTGTTTAATATTGCTTTAGATATTTTAAGTTTCTTGTTTTTCCATATGAATTTTATTTTATTTTATTTCTTTTTTCTATTTTTAACCTTTAATTAAATGATGAATTTTAGCCTTGTGTTTTCGAGATCTGAGAAGAACATCATTAGTATTTTGATTGGGATTGCAATGAATCTGTACATTGCATCTGGTAGTATGGACATTTTAATATTAATTCTTTCAAGTCCACAAATATGGAATATTTTTCCCTTTTTTGTCTTCTATTTCTTTCTTTAATGTTTTGTAATTTTCATCATAGAGATCTTTCACATCGTTCATTAAATTTACTCAGATGTATTTAATTTTTTTATTGTAGCTATTGTAAATAGGATTGATCTTAGAAGTTCTTTATCAGCCATGGCATTGTGTGTGAGTACAACAATTGTTGATTTTTGTGTGTTAATTTTATATCATACCACTTTGCCAAATACTTTCCTGAGTTTCAATAGTATCTTAGTGGAGTCTTTTGGATCCCCTATATAGAGAAGTACATAATCTGCAAATAGGGATATTTTGACTTCCTCCTTCCCAATTTGTATCTCTTTGATTTCTTTTCCTTTTTTTTTTTTAAAAAATTTTATTTATTTATTTGAGAGGTATAGTTACAGACAAAGAGAGGGAGAGACAGAGAGAAAAGTCTTCCATCCAGTGGTTCTATGACTGCAAAGGCTGGAGCTGAGCCAATCTGAAGCCAGGAGCCAGGAGCTTCTTCCAGGTCTCCCATGTGGGTGCAAGATCCCAAGCACTTGAGCCATCTTCTACTGCTTTCCCAGGCCATAGCAGAGAGCTGGATCTGAAGAGCAGCTGGGACATGAACTGGAGCCCATATGGGATTTTGGTGCCACAGCCAGAGGCTTAGCCCACTAAAACACTGTGCCAGCCCCTTCATTTCTTTTTCTTGCCTAATGATGCTGCTAAAATATCCAGAGTTATATTGAACAGCAATGTTGAAAGTGGGCGTCCTTTTCTGGTTCCAGATGTTAGTGGAAATCCTTCCAACTTTTCCCCATTTAATAAAGTGCTGGCCATGGGTTTGTCATAAATTGCCTTGATTGTGTTGAGGAATGTTCCTTCTATACCCAATTTGCTTAAGGTTTTTATTGTGAAAGAAAATTTTATTTTATCAAATGCTTTCTCTGTACCTATTGAGATAATAATATGCTTTTTGTTCTTTTTTTCCACTTTATTTACTTATTTATTTGAAAGGCAGAGTTACAGACATGCAGAGAGAGAGAGAGAGAGAGAGAGAGAGAGATCTTCTCTCTGCTGCTCACTCCCCAAATGGTTGCAATGGCCAGAGCTGGGCTGATCTGAAGCCAGGAGCCAGGAGCTTCTTCTGGGTCTCCAATGTGGGTGCAGGGACCCAAGGACTTGAGCCATCTTCTACTGCTTTCCAAGGCTATAGCAGGGAGCTGGATTGGTTGTGGAACAGTCAGGTCTTGAAATGGCACCAATATGGGATGCCGGTACTGCAGGTGGTAGCTTTACCCATCTGTCCTGATTTTTATTCTTCAGTTTGTTAATGTGATGTATCACATTTACTGATTTGCAGTTGTTGAACTATCCCTGCATATCAGCGATAAATTCTGCTTGGTTCAGCTAAAAGAACTTTCTGATGTGTTGTTGGATTTGATTAGCTACTGTTTTGTTGACTTTTGCATCTATGTTTATCAGGAATATTGGTATATAATTCTCTTTCTGTCTTGTTTCTTTTTCTAGTTTTGGAATTAAAGTCACACTGGTCTCATAGCAGGAGTCTGGGAAAAATCCATCCCTTTGAATTGTTTTGAATAGCTTGAGAAGAATTGGCATTATTTCTTCTTTAAATTCTGATAGAATTCAGCAGTGAAGCCATCCAATCCTGGACTTTTTTTGTTGGGAGGGTGTTTACTACTGACTCAATCTCTGTCTTGGTTATTGGTCTGTTTAAATTTTCTATGTCTTCATGACACAGGTTTGGTGGGTTATTTGTGTCTAAGGACCTAACCATTACTTCCTGATTTTCCAATTTGTTGGCATATAGCTATTTGTAGTAATTCCTGATGATTCTTTTAATTTCTGGGGTTTCCATTGTTACATCTCCATTTTCTTCTTTGATTTTTAAAATTTGGATTGTCTCCCTCTTTTTTTTTTTTTTGGCTAGTTAAACAAATGGTGTTTCAATTTTTAATTTTTTTTTCAAAAAACAGCTCTTCATTTCACTGATTTTTTTTGTTTTAATTTTTTTCTAATTTTAATTATTTCTTCCTACTAATTTTGGGTTTGGTTTGTTATTGTTTTTTGAGGTCCTTGAGTATTGATAGCTCATTTATCTGGTGCCTTTCCAATTTCTTCATGTAAAATTGTTATAAATTTTTCTGTCAATACTATTTTTGCTTCATCTCATGAGTTTTGATATATTGTATTGTCATCTGCATACATTTCCAGATTTAACTTCCCTTTTCATTTCTTCTATGACTGACTGTTCATTCTGGAGTGTGTTACTCAGTCTCCTTATGTTTGCATATGTTCTAGAGATTCTTGAGTTATTAATTTCCAGCATCATTGCATTTTGATCAGAAAAGATGCATGGTATGATTTCAATTATTTTGAGTTTGCTAAGACTTGCTTTATGACCTAGCATATGGCCTATCCTAGAGAAAGTTCCAGGCACTGATGAGAAGAATATGTATTCTGCAATCATAGGGAGAAAATTTCTATAGATACGTTAGGTCCATTTGGTCCATAGTATCAATTAGCTCTGTTGTTTCTTTCTTGATTTTCTGTGTAATTGATCTGTTCATTGATGAAAGTGGGGTGTGGAAGTTTCCTTTACTCTTATATTGGAGTCTGTTTCTCCCTTTAGGTACATTAACATTTTTTTAAAATAACCAGCTGCCCTGTTTTTTTTTTTTTTAAAAAAAGATTTATTTTTATTTTATTTATTTGAAAGGCAGAGTTACACAGAGAGAGAAGGAGAGGCAGAGAAAGAGGTCTTCCATCCATTGGTTCACTCTCCAATTGGCCACAACGGCAGGAGCTGAGCTGATCCGAAGCCAGGGGTCAGGAACTTCTTCCAGGTCTCCCACGTGGGTGCAGGGGCCCAAGGTATTGGGCCATCTTCTACTGCTTTCCCAGGCCACAGCAGAGAACTGTCAGAAGTGGAGCAGCTGGGGCTAGAACCGGCACCCATATGGGATGCTGGCACGGCGGGCAGTGGCTTTACCACTATGCCACAGTGCCAGCCCCTTCCTATTGTATTCTTTGGATTTTCTTTGTACTTTTACTGGAGATTTTCTGCCTTCATATTCTTTCATAATGATGACTGTGTTTCTGTGTATAGCACATCCTTAAGCATTATTTGTAAGGCTGCACAGGTGGTGACAAATTCTTTCAGTTTTGTTTTGGAAGGTTTTTATTTCACTTTCATTCATAAATGAGAGCTTATCAGGGTACAGTATTCTGGGTTAAGTTTTCTCTCTTAAGACCTGGACTGTGTTTCTCCATTCTCCCTGAGCTTGTAGGATTTCTAGTGAGAAATCATCCATGAGTCTAATTGGAGATCCTCTGAATGTAATCTGTTGGTTCTCTTTTGCACATTTTAGAATATTTTCTTTTTGTTTTACTATGGAAAATTTTACTACAATGTGTCATGGTAAAGATATTTTCTGGTCATGGCTATTAGGAGTTCTATGTGCCTCATGTACTTGGACATCCCATTCTTTTTCCAAATTAGGGAAGTTTTTCATAATTATTTCAATGAATAGGTCTTCTAGTCTATTCTCTCTCTTCACCCCTTCAGGAACTCCCAAGACCCATATGTTGGATCATTTGATAGTATCCCATAAATCTCCAACACTTTTTAAAATATTTTCTTCTTTTTTCATCTGAGATATTTACAAAGATTTGTCTTCTATCTTGGATATTCTTTCTTCTGCCTCACCAAGTGTGTTTTTAAGTCAATAGTATCAATTTATTTGATGTATTGATTTCTTCATTTATAATATTTCCATTTGATTTCTCTTCAAAAATCTCTATTTTGTAGGAAAAGTTTTCCTCCATGTCATGTGTGAATTTCTTTAACTCATGAATTTGCTTCTCATTGCTTCTGGGTAATCCTTTGATTAATCTTTTGCATCCCTTTCAGGAATTTAATCAATTTCTTTGTCTCAACATTCTAATACAGAAATGTTGCTGTGTTCTTTTGGAGGTGTCGTGTTGTCTTCTTTATTCCTGTCTCTTGAATTTGTGCATTTATTTTTAGGCATTTGTGGAAATACTTGTTGGTTTTCACCTCTGATGTATTTTTATCTTTGAATTCTGCCTCTGTGGTTTGGTGTGTCTGCTCATTCAGTGAATACCAAGAGGTGTGTGCTGGATGCTTTGGTCATGGCTCCAGGATGGGGCAACTATCCAGTTGACACCCACATTTGGCAAGTTGATCTCCTCTATTGTTAGCATGGTGAGTGTATGATCACCTGTGTTGTTGTAATCACACCCTCACCTCCTCTCTTCCAAGGTGATCAATGTGTGCTGTTAGCCTCCAGTACGTGCAACATTCACCTGTGCTGCCTCATGAACACATAAAGGGTCTGTACAGCCCTTGGTGTGAGCACAGATCCCAGCACAATGACCTGCCCAAGCAGTCAAGGAGTTCTGAGCCTCTGGTGCTGGACGCAGTGATTGCCCAGAGACCCAGCTACATCTTGCACCCTAACATGCGGTCACAGAGTTCCCACAGTCTCAACACATAATGCTCCCACAGTCAAGGGGTACAGAGTTATCTGCTCCACCTCACTAGCCTATCCCATCCATGGAGAGTGCAGAGACATTCCCAGAGCCATTTTGTTTGTGAGTACTCCACCTTGGCGTTTTGTGTGCCTGTGGCATATTGAGAGGCTGGGAGCACCTCACAGTCCTATGTGGGTGCCCAACCCCCTGTCAACCCTCTCAGCCGGACTCAAGGCCAGTGGGTAACGTGGATTTTTCCCTCTGGTAAACTCCCGAGATCACACGTGCATAGAAGAACTGCTGCAGCCCTGCTGGTGTCAAAATAGAGGTTTCTCCCTGCTGCTTGCTGTTCGCCCCCGTGAGGGCAGGGCGAGAAAGAAATGTGCTGCTTTTCCACAGGGTTAGGTGGGTACCCTGGCCCCCTTTAGGGCTCCAAGCCTGACACAGACACTGTGATCTTCAAGGCTCTACATCTGGCAACATTACCAGTGGCATGGTCTTCCGCAGTCTGCTCTCATCTTGCTTTCCAAAGCTGGTGTATCCTCGGACTCTTGGCTGCAGGGCTCATGTGCTGTGTATGTGCTTGTTGCTGTGTGTCTGCACTTTCCACACTTATCTATGGCATCCTTCTTCCTTCAGTAGAATTTCCACTGCAGATTTAGCTCTAACTCTCCTCTGGAATGCACTTCTTCCACTATCTTTTCTACTATTTTCCCTGCATAAAGCAGTACGACTTTTCTCTATTCAGCCGTCTTTGAATCCCGGAGTAGTAATTTTCTTTCCTCTCTCTCTTCATAAAGGATTTATTTATATATTTGAAGGGCTGAGGGACAGAAAGAGGGAGTGAGAGATGTCCTGTCTGCAGGTTTACTTCCAAATGGTTGTAACTTCCAGGTTTGTGCTCCTGAATCTAGGAGCCAGGAACTCCATCCTGGTCTCCTATATGGGTGGCAGGGGCCCAAGTGCTTGGATCATCTTTTGCTGCCTTTCCAGGTACATTACCTGGAAGCCAGACCAGAAGTGGAGTAGGGGAGACTTGAATTGGTTTTCCAATATTGTATGCTAGTGTTGCAAGTTGCAGCCTAACCTCCTGTACCACAACATTGACCCTCGTGCTAAAACTTTTATTCAGTTTAATCTTGAAATTATTTTAACCTCAGATTTTTTACCACAACATTTGCTGAAATGATCATGCAATTATTATTAATTTTTTTCTGTGCTGTTTGTTCCTTTTTGTCTGTGCTTTGAAAGCACAGGGTAAGTCCAAACCTGAAGGGCTGCATTAAGGAAGCTGAGAGGTATGCAGTGGGATTGTGTGAAATGACTTGTCTAAATCCTTTCAAATTCACCATACTGTTGCACAATACTTGAATTTTCTTTGGGTACAAGAATATTATTACCGAATATAACATAGTTTACACAATGTTTATATCTTCTTTGTGAATTAGCTTAGTTTTTAAGGCAGTTAACACTTCCTAACACTTTTTAAAAAAGATTTATTTATTTATTTGAAAGGCAGAGAGGCAGAGGCAGAGAGAGAGAGAGAGAGAGAGGTCTTCCATCCACTGATTCACTCCCCATATGGCCTTAAGCTGGAGCTGTGCTGATCCGAAGCCAGGATCCAGGAGCTTCTTTAGGGTCTGCTATGTGGGTGCAGGGGCCCAAGGACTTGGACCATCTTCTACTGCTTTACCAGGCCATAGCAGAGAGCTGGATTGGAAGTGGAGCAGCCAGGACTCGAACTGGCACCCATATGGGATGCCTGCACTGCAGGTGGTGGCTTTACCCACTATGCCACAGCACAGGCCCCTACATTTGCCATCTTCTTAGAAAGATAAGAATTTGTTTATTGGATTGTTAAGTGATCAAATTTTCTCAAGGTTGATAAAGGTCATCTTGCTTTCTTTTGACCATTCATGTCTTGTTTCCACTGTGTATCAAAGTTAATGTCCTAACTGAACTCCAGATAAACGCAGGGTAATGTGTATGAAATGGGAAGTTGAGAATTTTTTAATGAGCACTTTAATATTTAGATGCTAACTACTTTGAATATCCCATTAAAAGGAATGAAAGATTTATTTTTTGATAAATTTCTGGGGCTGAGTGAAAATCCTTAGGCACTCAAGTGTTTTACCCTGTAGTGCATTAACACATTTATATTCTAGATAAATGTCTCAGAAATGACTGTTTTTAGGCCCACTTTAGGAAGGGCATATTTTGCATATAAAATATTATGATACAGTGACAGAGTATTACAGCATTTAGTGAATGATTTAGTGAATACTCTCCCAAGTGTTTTTAGGATGCCAAGCGTAGCTAAATTACATTATGTACATTTGGCTTACTTATACAAAATGTATTTATTTATAGAAAAAGTAGCTTTTTGAGTTGATTCTTTAACATATGTGAATAACTTTCATTGATTTTTTTCCCTGAGGAATAAGGCATCCTTAAGTGGTACAAATGTGAGAATTTTTGACAATGATGAGTTTTGTTGTTTAACACTTTCTGGGTTTATGAACAATGACATGTTTTAAATATGTACAGTGCAGAGACATGGTTGAGACAGATACAGATATTAGATTGCTGTACCACTAATTAGGGTGTAAATAATGGCATACCTAGCCAAAGACAAGCAATCCACCTGCTTAGTAATTAAACAAAAACTTATTTCTTTGTAGAGTCAAAGTTCATCAGTTTAAAGTAGGCAAAACCAGATAAAACATAAGCAAGTAGATAGGCAGATAAAATATAAGCAAGCAAGCAGAATCATAATCCCAGCTTTCCAACATTTTGAGTATATTGAACTCACATTGATAATCTAGGGTCTGGAAGCACATGGAAATAGGAATTGTTGGCATGTTCAGTGAGACAAACCTTTGTCTTAGAGCTTTTTATTTTCCATAGTATGGATCAAGCTCGATTTACGCATCTTGCTCCTTTCGTGCTGTTCAAATTGGAGTGGTTAAAGGAAGGATTAGTCCATCTTGTATTGATATCAGGAACATGTCAGGAACTGAATTAGTCTACTTGTTGAAGGCTGTATGTTTTAGAAAAATGACGGAAAGGAGCAGTTTCCAGTGGAATGGTAACTTGAGAATCTTGAGTATTCTGGGCAATCGTTCCAAAGATTTTGGATATGAATTTGAGAGATAACAAAATGCAGTGTAATAGTTTTTCTATAACTCAGAATTCAGTTCACTGCATCATAAATAAAATAGATTATGATTCTTGATACTTTATGTAAGCATTGAAGTAAAACTAACAGTCACTGGTAACTGAGCAAGGGTCTCTGTGTATTGATATTTGCTGATCATTGGGTTATCGTGGATAATGTGCTATCCTATCCATGTCTCAGTTTTCTCATCTGTAAATAAGATAAAAATAACTTCTTCTTTTAGGGAGTTGTGAAACTTAATGCTGAAAATTCAATGCCTGGATAGTTATTAATTACTAGTAAACTATTGTTGTTATTATTAATTCTGTTATTGTTCTCTCATCAGACTCTAAAAATACCGCTACTTTTTATTTCTTCTCAGAGATTTTATTTGAGATGCAGAGACACATGGAGACAGGGAGAGGAAGAGAGGGAGGGAGAGGAAGAGGGAGAGATACAGAGAGAGGGCCTCTACTCACTGAAGTCAGGAGCTGGAGCTGGGAACTGAATCTTAGTAAGCCTGATGTGCGATTTGGGCTTCTTAATATCTAGGCTAAATACTCACTTCCTACTTTTTATTTTATTTCAACTCTCCTTCCTTATTAATTTTGTGGATGTCCTTGGTGGGGCCCTTGCATTGCTGTCCAGTGTGAAGCACCTATTTTGAGTTCATTCATTTGACCAGTGATGATTGCAAATTCCATATGTAGGGATATGAGAAGACAAAGAAGAAATTCATCTCACTGGTGCCAAATCTCTTACAATATGATAAGACAAAGTTACAAGAAAACAAATATATTCAACATAATATAATTGGCTCATTGGGGGCCTTCTTGTAAGTCATCTGTTGCAATGGAGGCCCATGAATATTTGGGAAAACATTCTCTTTTGCAGAGAAGGTGGAAGTTTCCTTCTAAGACAAGAAGGAAGTGTAAAATTAAAGACATAGAAATAGGAGAAGGCCTGGGGTGATGTGGGAAATGTTGGCATGTAAAACTCAAGCAGTGGTTATTGGCATAGAAGGTTGGGCTGATATTTGGAAACTAGATTCTAGAAATTATGTAGAGACATTTATTTTGTACTTTGACCAATAGGCAGAAATCAATGACTTTTGAACTGGGAAACAACAAAAATATCTGATTAGATTTTCACCATCAAATGAAATAAAGCAAGACACACAACTCTCATTATTTTTTATTGTGGTAAGAACACTTGCGATCTGCTCTTTTATCAACTATTTATGTGTAGGGCAATATTGTTATCTATAGGCACAATACTGTACATCAGATATCTGGATTTTATCCATCTTGGGTAACTGAAATTTTATATACATTGATTAACAACCTCCCATTTGCTCCTCTTCCCAGCCCCAGGCAACCACCATTTACTCTTTGCTTGTATGAATTTGACTATATTGGATACCTCATTTAAGTGGAATCACACAGTGTTTGTCCTTTTATGACTGGTTTATTTTACTTAGTGTGAAATCTGTAAGGTTCATCCATGTTGTTGCACAATGTAGAATTTCCTTCTTTTGAAAGGCTGAATAATTCTTGATTATGTGTACACACTGTATTTTCGTTCATCTATAAAGGGCATTCAGGTTGTTTTCACATCTTGGCTATTGTGAATAGTGCTGTAATGAACATGGCAGTGTTAATATTCTTTTAAGATCTCAATTTCAATTCTTTTGAATAAATACTCAGAGGTGAGATTGCTGGAACATATGGTAAGTCTATTTTTAATTTTTGGAGAAATTTCCATAGGTTTTAAAAATTGTTGTTGAATCATTTTGCTTTTTCCACTACAACATACCAGGGCTTCAGTTTCTACACATCTTCGCCAATACTTGTTTTCTGCCTTTTTGACAAAAAACATCCTCAAAGGTATGAGGTGACATCTCTTTTTTTTTTTTTTTTGATTTGTGCTTCCTTGATGATTAGTTACCCTGAGCACCATCTCATATACGAATTAGCCATTTGTATTTTTTCTTTACAGAAATGCCTATTCAAAATTTTAGCCCATTTTAAAATGCTATTTTTAAATTGTGTTAGTGGGGCTGGTGCTGTGTGAGTAAAGCTGCCACCTGCAGTGCCGGCATCCCATATGGGCACCGATTTAAGTCCTGGCTGCTCCACTTCCATTCAGCTTTCTACTATGCCTGGGAAAGCAGTAGAAGATGGCCCAAGTCCTTGGGCCCCTGCACCCATGTGGGAAACCCGGAAGAAGCTCCTGGCTCCTGGCTTCAGATTGGCCCAGCTCTGACCATTACAGCCATTTGGGGAGTGAATCAGTGGATGGAAAATCTTTCTCTCTGCCTCTGCCTTTCTTTAACTCTGCCTTTAAAATAAATAAATTTTTTTTTAAAAAAATAAATTGTGTTAGTTTTTGGCTCTTGAGTTGTAGGAGTTCTTTGTATATTTTGAAATTAACAATCAGATAAATTGTTGCAAACATTTTCCACTTTAGGTTTTCTTTCATTGTGTTGATTATTTTCTCTGCCTTGCAGAAGCATAGTCCCACGTGTCTATTTTGCTCTTGTTGCCTCTGCTTTTGAGATCATATACATAAAATCATTGCCAATACCAATATAAAGAAGCTTATACCCTTTGTTTTTTTATAGGAGTTTTACAGATTCAAGTCTCATGCTTAAATCTTTAACCTATTTTGAGTAGATCTTTGTGGATACTATAATATGGGAGTCAAATTTCATTTTTTTCTTTTTTTTGCACAAGGATGACTAGTTTTCCCAACACCATTTGTTGAAATGATTCTTTCTCCATTGCATATTTTTGGCACCCTTGTAAAAAAGATCAGTTGAATATACATTTTTAGGCTTATCTTTGTATCCCTATTCTGTTCCACTGATCTATGTCTCCATTTATGCCTTTACCATACTGCTTCAATTACTGTAGAAATGTAAGCTATTTTGAAACCAGAAAGTGTGATGCCTCCAGATGTATTTTTTTTCAAGATTGTTTTGGCTATTCAGGGTTTTCTGTGGTTCCATATAAACATTAGAATTTTTTTCTATTTCCCTAAGAAATGTTACTAGAATTTTGATAGGAATTGCACTGAATTAGTATGTAAGCTTGGCACTCATTCCTCATTTTAATCCTGTGGGTTGAGAGTTTTTTTTTTTAACTTCTGTAAACTTAAAAATGATGACCATTCTAGAATTATTTTCTTTCTGAAGATACAACAAGCAGTATTTTCTGAAAATTTTATACTTTATTAATTGAAAGCATATTTGTCACTTACTATTTTCTGCTTTCTCAAGTTATACATATAGTACAAAATACAACAGAAATCTGTCCAGACAGGTTCAACAGCCATTGTCTACAAATGTCCCAAAGAATGACTGATAATAAATTATGATTAGTGAGAAGGGAGAAGTAAAAAAGAATAAATTAGCTATCATATGTGTGAGTCAATCTAAGATCAAGAGTTCCAGCTTTTAAATGTGAATGGCTTAGCTTTATTTTTTGGCTGCTCTGGAAGGTTAAGTAGCACACAATGACTTCAAATTTGTAATGTCCTTGCAAGTTTTGTAAACAGGAGGCACATTTGCTCATTTATAAAGGGATCATATTTATACTAAAAGGAGGTACTGTTGTGAAGAGGGCATGCTTGTTCAATAATGGTTCATGTAAAAAATCTACTCTTTATAACTTAGGCATGCCAATGAAGACAAGGTTTGGGGGCTAATGTTGTGTATCAGGTTAAGCCGCCTCCTACAATGCTGGCGGTTAGTGTCTTGGCTGCTCCACTTCTGGTCCAGCTTCCTGCTAATATGCCTGGGAAAGCAGCGGAAGATGGCTCAACTACTTGGGCCCTCAAACCCACAGAAACTCTTGGGTCCTGGCTTTGGAGTGGCCCAGCCCATCTGTTGCAGCTATTTGGGAAGTGAATCAGTGGGTAGAAATTCTCTCTTTCTATAATTCTGCCTTTCAAATAAATAAATAAAATAAATAAATAAAAAAGAAAACAAGAATTTTAAAGGACTTTGGTATTCTTTCTTCTTATCACAAATTGTTTGTTGACAACAATTCATTCTTTCAAGCTAAGAAAAGGCTCATTCTTGGCTTGCTTTGTCACCTCTTAGACTCTGAGTTCAGACCTAGTTCTGGCGTGTATCTCGCTGCTGACAAGCCTCATGCAAAAAACAACCCAGAACCATAAAAGGATGATGCATTCTTTTTTCATTTTCATTTTCTTTTTTTTTTAAAGGAAGAAAAGGACACACACAGAGAATAAGATCTTCTATTTGCTGTTATACTCTTCAGATGGCCGCAATGGCCAGGTCTAGGCCAGGCTGAAGCCGGTAGCCAGGAGCTTCTTTCAGGTCTTTCACATGGATGCAGAGGCACAAACAGTTGCACCATCTTCTGCTGCTTTCCCAGGCACATCAGCAGGGAGCTGTATTGGAAGTGGTGCAGCTGGGACCTGAACTAGAACCCATGTGGGATGCCGGCATCACAGGCTGCAGCTTTACCTGCCTGCCTCGCCACAACACCTGCCCCAAAACATTCAGTCTTAAAGGCAGCTTCCATGTGTACAGCTCAAATTTCAGCGAATCAGATTGCATAGTCCACTGGAAGGCAATGAATTCTTTTGCAGAATGATGTTTATGGAATATGACTTTTTTTTATTTTTGCACGTTGTGATTGCTCCTTTCAAGTTTCTGCAAAGGAAATTACAAAATCACAGGTTGGGGACTATTGGAGGAGAAAATTCTCTGTTATTTCAAAATTATTTTTTTATACCTTAAGAAATGTCCACTTATGCCATTCTTCTTTTTGAGCCAGGATAATATAACTGCTCAATCCTTTTGAAGATTTTTAAGAAAAGAACGTATTTGTATATTTAACCTATGATCTTTTATGTATGAAGAAGAGTACATAAATATTGCTGAATATGAAAACGCAGCTCATATTAAAAATAAGACTTTGTTCTTCACAAAGTCAGGACTTCAACATTCCAAACAATACCCCCGCATGTGTTACTTGGTGTGGAGAAGGGATTGCTTTCATGATGATTCTCACCCTGCAGTTCTGACAAGTGGAAGCTGAGCAAGCCCAGCTCCACGGTAAGATGTTAAAAGAACACTTTTTGGGGAGCAGAGTGTCCCCTCTGAATTGGAAAGTGCTTCTTTTCTTTTTCTAGGCCTTCAGTGCACAGGTTTCACGGTACTCTTTGCGTTAGATATGGTGAAGCTGTGCTCCTGTCTTCTGTCCTGGTGGTATCTTTTTCTCAACTGTGGTTGAAAAATGCAAATATATCTATGAGAAGCATGTAATTTTTGTTTTATTGGAAGCTTATGGTAAAAACAAATGTAATGCATATTAAAACAATCATGTCTTTGTAACTGTAAGTGTACCTGTTTCAAGGTTATAAATATTTACTAAAGACAGAATCAATCTCTAATCAAAATAAATTATAATTCAAGGACAAGATAATATCATGTTTAGAACTTAACAATCAGAAATCAGAGAAAGGAGCCCTCACTGAAGCCCTTGTAGAGTAACCTACATTCTTTCATATTGATCCTAGCCAGACACAGAATTTGTTACCTAACATTAATTTTTTAAAATAATAGGTTAACTAGAGATTTGACGTTTTCTTTCTGATCTTATCAAAGAATTCCTGGTTAACCAATTCATAAAATGCAGATCTTTTGGAGCTCAGGGGACATTGTGAGGTAGAGAATGTTAAGAGATGGGCATGGAGACAGAAGCAGGAGTTGGGATCACACAGGACCCCATCAAAAGTGTTGATGTTATCTGGAGGGCAATGGGCAGCCATCAACACCAACAGTTACTGTCACTCTTCTTAGAATGATAAGACTTAGGTATAGAAGATTCTCTTTGTGGTCAAGTACGCTTAACTAGGAAATTTGTGTAGAAAATGAGGTATTAATGGATATTAATGAATTGATTAGTTAAGTAGCTTGAAGTTTCTTTTGTATAACAGATATCATAAGGAACATAAAAATAAAAGAAACAGAGGCCTAGTCTACTGGAGCAGTCACAAAAAATTAACAGATATATTAGATAAAAGTTTGCATATTGTGTTGGAGGAACCAAGGGAGAGACAAGTTTGTATTATAATTTTAGGAAGCAAAAAAAATCTATATGTATTACTTTTCAGAAAAAAATGAGACTTATATAGATTCTTAAAATCCTTCTAGTGTTTTTGTGTGCATGTAACAGTTTTCTTATTTACTATACTGGACTTGACATAGGCTTCATATGCACATTGTTTTGAGGTAGATTAAAACACATTTCAGAGCTTAATACAATATGATATGTATAGAACAATTATATTGAAATCACTCCATAAAATAAATTGCTGAGACAAAGATACATTTATTATTTTGCAAGTCAACTCTGCTATGTAAGACTCAGATGAATTTACTTTAAAATGAGTTGAACCCATAAGATACGGCAGATAATGTATAAGATCTTGGAATAAAAATGAGAAAAAAAGATTTTTCTTGCTCATTCAGAAAATACAAGTTAGTAGGAAATGCAGGTAACTAAATATGAAATCCTCATTGTCGACATTTTTTAGTCAATGACTTTTTTCTTCTGTCTCATTCTGTAGCTGTCAATTCATGGTATTGAGCATTTTCAAGCTCCAATTTTTTAAAAAAGATCTATTTATTTATTTATTTGAAAGGCCAAATTACACACAGAAAGAGGTAGACACAGATACAAATACAGAGATTGATCTTCCATTCACTGGCTCACTCTCCAAATGGCCTTAATGTCAGGAGCTGGGCCTGTCTGAAGCCAGGAGCTTCCTCTGAGTCTCCCATGTGGGTGGCAGGGGCCTAAGGATTTGGGCCATCCTCTTCTGCTCTCCCACACACACCACTAGGGATGCTGGATTGGAAGCGGGGCAGTGGAGATTCAACCAATGCCCATATGGAATGCCAGCATCACACGAGGTGATCTTACCTGCTAAGCCACAATGCTGGTCCCCAAGCTCTGATTTTTAAACACACACACATACTCACACATACACATTTTAAAAACTGAAAGCATCTTGCTGAATTGGTTTAACAGGCAAACCAAGAGCCCAGAACTCATTCCAGGTCTCTTAATGAGGATTGTAGTGTCCCAAGCACCTGCTCCCTCCCAGAGTGTGCATTAGAAGGAAGCTGGATTAGAAAGGGAGCTGGGACTCAAACTATGATACGGGATAGAGTTGTCCCAAGTGGTATCATAATGGCAGAACTAAAAGCCAGTCCCCAAAATCTGATTTGAGTTCCTACCTACTACTTAGTAGTTATGGATGAGGATCATTGTTTTTCCTTGTTCAGAAATTAGTTGCTTTGCTTACTATTCTTTAAAAGATAACATTTTGTTTTTATTTATTTTTAAACCTAAACTCTCTCTTCATTTTCTTTTTTTAAAAGATTTTATTTATTTACTTGAAAGAGTTACAGAGAAGGAGAGAGAGAGAGAGAGAGAGAGAGAGAGAGAGAGAGAGAGAGAGAAAGAGAGAGAAAGTCTTCCATACCCTGCTTCACTACCCAAATGGCTGCAATGACTGGAGCTGAACCAATCTGAAACCAGGAGCCAGGAGCCTCCTCTGGGTCTCCCATGCAGGTTCAGGGGCCTAAGGACTTGGACCATCTTCCATTGCTTTCCCAGGCCGTAACAGAGAGCTGGATTGGAAGTGGACTGGCCAGGACTTGAACCAGTGTCCACATGGGATGCCAGCACTGCAGGTGGTGGCTTTACCTGCTACACCACAGCTCAGGCCCCTAAAAGATAACATTTTAAATATGGAATTGGCTTCATGTGTACTATCTTATTTACTCAGGTGGCTTCTTTAAATTTTTAGTAACAAAGCAGTTATATAAACAAATGAATAATTATTTACAATTATCATGATGTGAGCTTTAAATATATCAACCAATTTAATCATCAAAATAACACTGTGAAGAGGATATATTTATGTTCTCCATTTTATAGATGAAGAATCTAGAGAACTGAAGGTTAGGTAACTTGCCCATAATCATACAACCAACAAGAGTCAAAGCCAGGATTTAGGTTCTGGTAGTCAAGCGCCGGAGTCATTGCTCTTAGTCAGTATCCTATCTTGACTCCAGAGAGAATTAATACATAAATATTCAGTTATATAGAGAGGGAAATTTAATGCCAGAATTCTGAATTATAAAACTCAGGATGTCACTGATCATAACATCTGACTGGCATGAAAAGATCTTTATCCTCAAACTGCCACAATAGAACTACTATAGAGCCTGACATTTCTCTCTTTAAAATTTTTTTCATTTATTCGGAAGAGTGACAGAGTGATAGGGAGACCCTCGATGTGTTGGTTCACTCCCTAATTGGTTGCAATGGCCAGGCCTGAGCCAGATTAAAGCCAGGACCCAGGAACTCCATCCGGATCTCCCATGTGGATGGCAGGGGCTCAGCTACTTCGGCTGCTTTCTGCTGCCTTCTGAGGCACATTAGCAGGGAGTTACATTGGAAGAGGAGCTTGTGGGATTTGAAAGCACACTCTGATAGGGGAGGCCTGTGTGGCAAGTGATGGTTTAATCCACTGTGCCACACTGCTGGCCCCAGAGCCTGACAGTTCTGCCAGGACAATTATTCCTTTGAGATAAGACAACTATTGTCAAGGATCTCTCCAAAGAAAATTATTGTGCTCCTATGGAAATAGTAAACTTGAGAACTGTATCATAACATTAGCATGCATTCTATTGTTAAATAGCTCTTTTTTCTATAAAAGATTTATTTTATTTTATTTATTTGAAGGACAGAGTTACAGGGAGCAGAGAGAGGTAGAGACAGAGAGAGCGGTCTTCCATCTGCTGATTCACTCCCCAGATGGCCGCAACGGCTGGAGCTGCGCTGATCCGAAGCCAGGAGCCAGGAGCTTCTTTAGGGTCTGCTATGTGGGTGCAGGGGCCCAAGGACTTGGGCCATCCTCTACTGCTTTCCCAGGCCACAGTAGAGAGCTGGATCAGAAGAGGAGCAGTCGGGACTAGAACCCGGTGCCCATATGGGATGCTGGTGCTTCAGGCTAGTGCTTTAACCCGCTATGTCACAGCGCTGGCCCCAAATAACTCTTTCTTAAATTGGGACTAGAGCAATGGCACACTGGACAAGGAGTTTAAAGAGGAAGGGAAATGTCCTGAAATTATACATATCTTCTGTGGAGGCCAACTCCAGTGCGAGTGGTACTGGACACCCCAGCAGCACTCACTGCAGGATGGTGAATCCTTTAAGCTGGAGATTGATGCCAGCCCTTTAGGCAATCTGTTCTGGTGCCTGCACCAGGAACCCAGTTTTTCTTTCACTCTTACTTGCAAGGATGACTTGATCTGACCTAGTGTTTTTTTCTGGAAATGAAGTAAACAAACTGGTTTTACTCATGCAGCTCAGATTTTATATTTAGGAACCTGAAGAACCACTGAAACCCTCTGACAAATAATTCTAATGTAGCAACCATTCTACTGAAGGTGTCAGTGATGTGATACCTAACTTTGGTGAAAAATTTGCTATAATGTTAAAGTGTTGTTTGTCAGAGCTGGTTTTAGGGTTCAGTGCAAAATAGGTGTCTTAGTGTGTTTGGCCTGCAATTACAAAATACCTATGATTGTTTAATGTATGGACTGCAGAAATTCATCATTGGCAGTTTTGGAGGCTGGAACGTCCAGCATCAAAGCACCAGCAGATATAATGTCTGGTGATGCTTCTCCCTTTCTGGTTTTTTTTTTTTTTTGACAGGTAGAGTTAGACAGTGAGAGAGAGAGAGAGAGAGAGAGAGAGAGAATCTTCCATCTTCTTATTCACTCCCCATTTGGCAGCTTAAGCCCCTGCACCACAAGGCTTGCCTTCAATTTTTTTCTTTAAAATTTTTTTTTTAAGTTATACAAGTTTCATGTATTTCATATATACAGATTTAGGAACATAGTGATACCTCCCACTTACCTTCCCTCCCGCCCATGCTCCAACTCTTTTTCTTCCTTCCTTTCCCATTCATACTAATAATTTTCACAGAGATCTATCTTCAGGTTACTTCATGATCACATAATTAACCGTACACTAAGTAAAAGAGTTAAAAAAACAGTATAAAGAGAAAAAAACACTGTTCTTCAGCAGAATAGACAAGGGCTGTAAACAATCATCAAATCTCAAGATGTCCACTTCATTCCAATGCATTACATTTTAAGTATTCTATTAGTAAACTCAGATCAGGGAAAATATAGGGTACCTATCTTGTTGGGACTGGCTCATTTCACTAAGTATAATGGTTTCCAGTGCATCCATCTTGCTGTGACAGACAGGATTTCATTTTTTTTTTTTCACAGCTGAATAGTACTACTTAATGTATATATACCATAATTTACCCAGTCAACAGTTGATGGACATCTGGGTTGATTCCATATCTTAGCTTTTGTGAATTGTGCTGCAATGACCATGGGGGTACATATCATATAACACTTTCAGATGCTGATTTCATTTGTTTTGGGTAAATTCTGAGGAGTGGGATGGCTTGGTCATATGGTAGGTCTATATTCAGATTTCTGAGGTATATTCATATAGTCTTCCACAATGGCAAAACCAGTTTACATTCTCACCAACAGTGGATTAAGGTACATTTCCCCCACATCTCCTTATTTTGGGAGGGTGTTTATCACTGATTCAATTTCCTTCTTGCTTATTGGTCTGTTTAGGTTTTCTGTCATGACTCAAATTTAGTAAATTATGTATGTCTAGGAATCTATCCATTTCTTCTAGGTTTCCCAAATTGTTGGAATACAGCTCTTTGTAGTAATTCTTGATGATTCTTTTTATTTTGGTGTTGTATGTTGTTACATTTCCTTTTTCATCTCTGATTTTATTGATTTGTATCTTCTCCCTTTTTTTTTTTTTGGTTTGTTGCACCAATGGTGTATAAATTTTGCTAATTTTTTTCAAAAAGCAGCTTTCATTTTCACTGATCTTTTGTATTGTTATTTTGGCTTCAATTTTGTTTATTTCTTCTCTAATTTTTAAAAAGATTTTTATTTATTTATCTGAAAAGTAGAGTTACAAATAGAGGAAGAGGCAGAGAAAAAGGCCTTCCAACCACTGATATACTCCCCAGATGGCTGCAATGGCCAGAGGTGAGCTGATTGGAAGTCAGGGGCCAGGAATTTCTTCCAGGTCTCCCATGTGGGTGCAGGATAGTCTACCGCTTTCCCAGGCCATAGCAAAGAGCTGGATCAGAAGAGTAGCTGCTGAGACATGAACTGGTGTCCATATGGGATTCCAGTGCTGCAGGTGGAGGCTTAGCCCACCATGCCCTCTTTTCTAATTTTAATTATTTCTTTTTGTTGTTTTATAGGTCCTTGAGATGCCTTCATAGCTCATTTATTTGGCACCTTTCCAATTTCTTCATGTAGGTACAGATTGCTATAAACTTCCTTGTTAACACTGCTTTTGCCATATCCCATAAGTTTTGATATGATGTATTGTCATCTTCATTCATTTCCTGACATGTTTTGATTTATCTCTTGATTTCTTCTGTGATCCACTATTCATTCAGAGACATTGTTGTTCAGTCTCCATGTACTTGCATGTGATCTAGAGATTCTTGAATGTTGATTTCCAATTTCATTCCATTGTGGTCAGTGAAGATTCATGGTGTGATTTCAATTATTTTGAATTTCCTAAGACTTGCTTTATGGCCTAGCATATGGTCTATCCCAGAGACAGTTCCATGCACTGATGAGAAGAATGTGTACTCTGAAACTGTGAGATGAAAAGTTCTGTAGATATCAGTTAGGTCCTTTTGGTGGTTTGTGGTTTTGATTAGCTCTGTTGTTTTCTGTTGGTATTCTGTCTAGCTGATCTGTACATTGATGAAGGTAGAATATTGAAGTCCCCCATTACTGTTGTTTTGAACTCTAGGTCTCTCTTTTGATCCATTAACATTTCTTTCAAAAAAGCCAGGTGCCCTGGAATTGGGTGCATATTCATTTATTATAGTCACATTTTCCTGTTGAGTTGACCTTTTCTTCATTACACAGTGCCCTTCTTTGTCTTTTTAACTTTTTTTTTTGTGTGTGTTAAAGTCTATTTTGCCTTTTATTAGTATGGCAATACCTACCCATTTTTGTCTTCCATTAGCATGGAATATCTTTTTCCATCCTTTCACTTTTAGTCTGCAGGTATCTTTGTTGGTGAAATATGTTTCTTGTAGGTAGAAAATAGATGAGTCTTGCTTTTTAATCCATTCGGTCAGTATCTATCTTTTTTTTTTTTTTTAAAGATTTATTTATTTATTTGAAAGTCAGAGTTACACACAGAGAGAGGAGAGGCAGAGAGAGAGATCTTTCATCTGATGGTTCACTCCCCAATTGGCCGCAGTGGCCAGAGCTGAGCCGATCCGAAGGCAGGAGTCAAGAGCCTTCTCCAGGTCTCCCTTATGGGTGCAGGGGCCCAAGGACTTGGGCCATCTTCTACTGCTTTCTCAGGTCATAGCAGAGAGCTGGATCAGAAGTGGAGCAGCTGGGACTAGAACCGGCACCCATATGGGATGCTGGTGCTTCAGGCCAGGGTGTTAACCCACTGTGCCACAGTGCTGGCCCTGCAGTGTGTATCTTTTAACTGGAGAGTTGAGGCCATTTACATTCAATGTGACTATTGATAAGTAACAACTTTGCCCTGCAATTTTTCCATAAATAATCCCATTGGATTTCCTTTGTACTTTTACTGAGAGATTTTCTTCCTTTACCTTCTTTTGTATTGATGACCATGTTTCTGTGTGCAGCACATCCTTAAGCATCTTTTGCAAGGCTGGACAGGTGGTGACAAATTCTTTCAATTTCTATTTGTTATGGAAGGTCTTTATTTCACCTTCATTCATAAATGAGAGCTTTGTAAGGTACAGTATTCTGAGTTGACAGTTTTTTTCTTTTAAGACTTGTGAATATATCTTGCCATTCTCTCCTAACCTATAGGGTTTCTGATGAGAAGTCTGCTGTGAGTCTAATTGGAGATCCTCTGAAAGTAATCTGGGATTTCTCTCATGCACATTTTAGAATCTTTGCTTTTATTTCTTCACATCCTAATATTGAAGTGTTGTTGAGTTCTTTTGTGTGGGTCTTGGTGTCTTCCTTATTTTTCTTTCTTGAACTTCTGCATTTTTTTTTCGGTGAAAATGTCCATTTATTAACAATCAGGCACAAGATTTTAAAGGGCAGGCAAAGATAAGTAGCTAGTTCAGAGTAGCAACACTAATTTTATAGCATAAAACCGATACTGGCTCCTTTACACTTCTCCAATTAGCTTGAAGGTCATGTAGCCTAAGTAGCCTCCCAGGTGGTCTTTTTTTTTTTTTCTTCTTTTCTTCTTCTTTTTTTTTTTTTGACAGGCGGAGTGGATAGTGAGAGAGAGAGAGACAGAGAGAAAGGTCTTCCTTTTCCATTGGTTCATCCCTCAATGTCCACTGCGGCTGGCGCACCACGCTGATCCGAAACCAGGAGCCAGGTGGTCTTTATGGGTCTGGGCCACACCTGGGAGTTGACAATTACAGGGCCCTTTTTTTCCCTTTTTTTTATTAAATATAAATTTCCAAAGTACAGTTTATGGATTACAATGGCCACCCCCCCCATAATTTCCCTCCCACTCACACCTCTCCCTTCTCGCGCTCCCTCTCCCATTCCATTCACATCAAGATTCATTTTCAATTATCTTTATATACAGAAGATCGATTTAGTATATACTAAGTAAAGATTTCATCAGTTTGCACCCATGCAGAAACACAAAGTGTAAAATACTGTTTCAGTACTAGTTAAAGCATTACTTCACATTGGACAACTCATTAAGGACAGATCCCACATGAGAAGTAAGTACACAGTGACTCCTGTTATTGACTTAACAATTTGACACTCTTGTTGATGGCGTCACTAATCTCCCTAGGCTCTAGTCATGAGTTGCCAAGGCTATGCAAGCCTTTTGAGTTTGCCGACTTCAATCTTAATCCGACAGGGTCATAGTCAAAGTGGAAGTTCTCTCCTCCCTTCAGAGAAGGGTACCTCCTTTTTGATGGCCCCATTCTTTCCACTGGGATCTCACTCACAGAGATCTTTCATTTAGGTCTTCTTTTTTTTTTCCAGAGTGTCTTGGCTTTCCATGCCTAAAATACTCTCATGGGCTCTTCAGCCAGATCCGAATGCCTTAAGGGCTGATTCTGAGGCCAGAGTGCTATTTAGGACTTCTGCCATTCTATGAGTCTGCTGTGTCTCCCGCTTCCCATGTTGGATCATTTTTTCCCTTTTTGATTCTATCAGTATTAGCAGACACTAGTCTTGTTTGTGTGATCCCTTGGACTCTTAGACCTATCAGTGTGATCAATTGTGAACTGAAATTGATCACTTGGACTAGTGAGATGGCATTGGTACATGCCACCTTGATGGGATTGTATTGGAATCCCCTTGCACATTTCTAACTCCACCATTTGGGGCAAGTCCGATTGAGCATGTCCCAAATTGTACATCTCCTCCCTCTCTTATTCCCATTCTTATATTTAACAGGGATCACTTTTCAGTTAAATTTAAACACCTAAGAATAATTGTGTTTTAATTACAGAGTTCAACCAATAGTACTAGAACAAAACAAAAAAGAAATTCTAAAAGGGATAAAGTATTACATTGTATATCAACAGTAAGGACAAGGGCTGATCAAGTCACTGTTTCTCATAGTGTCCATTTCACTTCCACAGGTTTCCCCTTTGGTGCTCAGTTGTCACCGATCAGGAAAAACAAATGATATTTGTCCCTGTAGAACTGGCTTTATTCACTCAGTATAATGTTTTCCAAATTCCTCCATCTTGTTGCAAATGACCTGATTTCATTGTTTTTGACTGCTGTATAGTATTCTATGGAGTACATGTCCCATAATTACTTTATCCAGTCTACTGTTGATGGGCATTTGGGTTGGTTCCAGGTCTTAGCTATTGTGAATTGAGCTGCAATAAATATTAATGTGCAGATGGCTTTTTTGTTTGCCAATTTAATTTCCTTTGGGTAAATTCCAAGGAGTGGGATGGCTGGGTTGTATGGTAGGGTTATATGCAGGTTTCTGAGGAATCTCCAGACTGACTTCCATAGTGGCTTAACCAGTTTGCATTCCCACCAACAGTGGGTTAGTGTCCCTTTTTCCCCACATTCTCTCCAGCATCTGTTGTTGATAGATTTCTGAATGTGAGCCATTCTCACTGGGGTGAGCTGAAACCTCATTGTGGTTTTGATTAGCATTTCACTGATTGCTGGTGATCTTGAACATTTTTTCATGTGTCTGTTGGCCATTTGGATTTCCTCTTTTGAAAAATGTCTATTGAGGCCCTTGGCCCATCTCTTAAGTGGGTTGTTTGTTTTGATGTTGTGGAGTTTCTTGATTTCTTTGTAGATTCTGGTTATCAACCCTTTATCTGTAGTATAGTTTGCAAATATTTTTTCCCATTCTGTCGGTTTCCTATTCACTCTCCTGACTGTTTCTTTTGCAGTACAGAAACTTCTCAATTTGATGCAATCCCAAATGTTAATTTTGGCTTTGACTGCCTGTGCCTCCCGGGTCTTTTCTAGAAAGTCTTTGCCAGTACCTATATCTTGTGGGGTTTCTCCAATGCTCTCTAATAATTTGATGGTGTCTGGTCATAGATTTACGTCTTTAATCCATGTAGAGTGAATTTTTGTGTAAGGTGAAAGGTAGGGAGTCTTGCTTCATGATTCTGCATAGGGAAATCCAGTTTTCCCAGCACCATTTATTGAATAGACTGTCCTTACTTCAGGGATTGGTTTTAGATCCTTGATCAAATATAAGTTGGCTGTAGAGGTTTGGATTGATTTCTGGTGTTTCTATTCTGTTCCATTGGTCTATCCATCTGTTTCTATACCAGTACCATGCTGTTTTGATAACAACTGCCCTGTAGTATGTCCTGAAATCTGGTGTTGTGATGCCTCCGGCTTTGTTTTTGTTGTACAAGATTTCTTTAGGTATTCGAGGTCTTCTGTGTCTCCATATGAATTTCAGCATCATTTTTTCCAGATCTGAGAGGAATGTCTTCAGTATCTTGATTGGTATTGCATTGAATCTGTAAATTGCTTTTGGGAGAATGGGCATTTTGGTGATATTGATTTTTCCAATCCATGAGCATGGAAGATTTCTCCATTTTTTTGTATCCTCTTCTATTTCTTTCTTTAAGGTTTTGTAATTTTCATCGTAGAGATCTTTAACGCCCTTGGTTAAGTTTATTCCAAGGTATTTGATTGTTTTTGTGGCTATTGTGAATGGGACTGATCTTAGAAGTTCTTCCTCAGCCGTGGCATTGCCTGTGTAGACAAAGGCTGTTGATTTTTGTGCATTGATTTTATATCCTGCTACTTTGCCAAACTCTTCTATGAGTTCCAATAGTCTCTTAGTAGAGTTCTTTGGATCCCCTAAGTAAAGACTCATATCATCTGCAAAGAGGGATAGTTTGAGTTCTTCCTTCCCGATTTGTATCCCTTTAATTTCTTTTTCTTGCCTAATAGCTCTGGCTAAAACTTCGAGAACTATATTGAATAGCAGTGGTGAGAGTGGGCATCCCTGTCTGGTACCAGATCTCAGTGGAAATGCTTCCAACTTTTCCCCATTCAATAGGATGTTGGCTGTGGGTTTTTCATAAATTGCTTTGATTGTGTTGAGGAATGTTCCTTCCATACCCAGTTTGCTTAGAGTTTTCATCATGAACGGGTGTTGAACTTCTGCATTTGTTTTTATGTACTTTTGGAGTTGAAATTTTTTTTTCCTCTGATGGCTTTTATCTTTGAGCCTCTGCAGCTTAGTGGAATGCCTGCACTTTCAGTGAATACTAAGAAGTGTGTAGTGGATGTGGCTAGGGAGCTTTGGTCAGTGTTCCAGGCTCAGGATATTAACCAAGCTGGGTATGATATTTTCTTGTTAGTGGTCACCTCTGTTTAATCATCTCCTCACCTCTTCTCCTCTGAGCTGAGCAATGCCCCAGTTTCAGCCCCCAATGTGTTCAGTGCTTATCCATGCCTCTATATAGACCACACAGATCATCTGTGCTGTACTCACTTTGGGCACATTTCCCACTGCAATGACCCACCCCAGGAAACCCATAAGGTCTGAGTGTGTAGAGTTACACCCAGTGATTGCCAAGAGACCCAGCTGCATCTTACATCTTCTTGTGTAACCACCAAATCCCCAAGGTCTCAGCACACAGGGCTCCTACAGTCACTGCGTGCAGAGGTTTTGCTCGGCCTTGTCAGTCTGTCTGGTCAGCAGAGAGGCAGATGTTCCCCGAGACAGCTCTGCCTAGATGTCTTGATCCTGGGAGGCTGGGTGTGACTTACAGTCTTAGGTGAGTGCCCAGCCACCTCCTATCTGCTATAGCAAGAAAGATTTAAACACCAGAGAAAGGGAAGTTTCATGTGAAATTGAAGCCTAAGCAGGCTGTACATTGACTTAGTGGAGTGACCATTCTAAACAGTTTGTAGGAGATGAGGGTGCATATTTTAATGTAAAGAGACAGCAAGGAGACTGTGTTTACTGAAAGCACTGATTCTCAAAGTGTGGACTCCCAACTAGCTTCATCAGCCTCACATAGGAGCTTGTTAGAAACCCAAATATTCTGACCCCAGATCTCCAGAATAAAAAAATCTGGAGTAGGAACAAAAATCTGTTTTATCTAGCCTTGCAGACAATTTTGAAGTCTGAGAATGACTAATGTCCCATGTGGAAAGCTGGTATTGGATGATATGTGAAAGTGGACATTTGAAGGTTACATTCAGGCCATCTTTCTTGGTTTGGTTCTTAAGTCACTAGGGACCTCAAAGGCAAAAAAAGGATTACCCTATGCTTAAGGTAACTTAGGAACTGCCTGTTTATTGTGATCCACTGGCAGGAGAGTTTCCTTTGGGTGTAAACTCTAGATTTTTTGTATCTTTAGCCTCGATTTTTGTCTCTGAACACTGTTCTTTAATTTGAGTGCACTTTTTCTTATACTCAACTCTGGTAGAAGTAGTCATACCAGTCCTGGGAGAGTTGGGAGGATAAGGGAATCTGAGAAGGGATGGCATTTCGTCGTTTGAAAGGTTCTTCAAATAGAGGAGTTTGAGTTATTATTTTTAGTTAGTGGATGTCCATAAAGGATTTTCAGCAGAGGAATGACACAATGAAATTGTATTTTGGACTACTAATTTAGAAACAATTTTTAGATTACATTGGATGGAAGTTATTTATGAAGCTCAGATGATAAACTAGGCATGAAATGGCAAGAGCATTGGTGTTGATAGGGAGTGGTATATGAAAAACTCTTAGAAAGATAACCCAATGTAACCTGTGGATTAATTTGCTGAAGAGAGTGATTAAGAGGGAGAAGAGAACAAGTATTAAATTAAGAGAATTGATAAAGAAAACTCTGCTATTGACAAAATTATGGAACTCAATTCAGGTGTCTTAGAGAACTAACTAGATCACTTTGAATGCATTCAGTGTGACATAATGGTGACATACCCAAATATCATTTTGGAGGTGAATAAATGCATGTTTTTCCAAGAAGCAGGAACGATGAAGTTGAATTGTCTTAGGGAAAGTTGTTATTTTCTACCTTAAATTTTATTAATTCTAATATGATTAAATAGATCTGTGGGCCTGAAGGCAAGTTATTCAAGTCAGAGCATCCACAAAACTGAAGTAAGTTATTAACACAAAGGTAATTCTGAAAGGAGACAGCCCCAGCCCAGTGTTTCTTGGTAATCATCATAGTTATGGTGGTAGTTGTGGTGGAGCTTTGAGGGTAGAATGGAGTGGGGTGGTTATTGGGGAGAATGTAGTAGATTTAAAGTGAAAACGGATCTATCAAGGGTATTATTTATTTTAATTGTTTACTGCTTTTGGAATCTAGTCTTGAATCTATAAGATAATGCATAGCAAAGATAGAGACGTGAACTAGATTGGCATGTGACTGTGGTCATGTAGAACAATCTATTAAAGATTGCTTGCTTGCATAGAAGTTTGTAGTGCCTGAAAGAAGTCACTTATTCCTTAAGGAAAAATGGTTCCTAGTTTCAATTTTCATATTTTGCAAAACTGTATCAGAATGCAGAGTTTGGAAAATAGCAATAGAAATTATTGAGCTGCATGGAAGATACATAAAAGAGAATACATTTTCTCTGTAGCAGACATGCTTATGCCTTACCATACTGTTCACATGACAAACCGTATTGATTTGTTTTTCTTAATTTCTTAAGGTTTATAATAAGTTTTACAGCAATATATAAAGCAGTGTCTGGGAACGCAAAACACTGGGGTCATGGTTCACAAAGCATTTATAAGGAAATGCTGATACATCTTTTGAGGCCATCCCTGTTAACCCACTGTTACAATAGATGTCTGAGGAGCATATTAATATGCCCATTAGCAGTGTAAGTCTATTTCATTTTTGGGTCAAACAGCCAAAAGAATATTTCTTTTTTTTCCTTCTCTTCTTCTGATTGCCCTACCTGGGCTGTAACTAGCTGAACATTTACAACTCTGAATGATATAATGCAATTAAGACTCTCTATAACATTCTAATTTGCATATCTCATTATATAGAGTGACACCATTAGAAGACATGTGTTGAAGCTTTCAAAATGATTATGATATGTGAATGTATTAAAGGATGAATATGCTTTGCTGAACTGAGATTGTACAGTGTTCTTGGGCAAACTTAGGCTGGCAGGTGCTTCCTGGCTAAGTGATTTCTAAGAGTAAGTCCCAATTATGTTCTTTATTTTGCTTTTCTTTTCTATGAACACAAGCACAGAAGCTCAAAATAAAACATAAATGTCCTAAAATAGAAGATTCAGAGACAGTAATTATTCAAGTACAATTATCTGGGCTTCTTAGTCTGCTTACCCCTCCAGATTTGCTCTTTGATCTGTGCCCCTCCTCTGACCCACGAGGCTGATTTTAAGAGATGGCATCATGCACTCTCCTTTAGCTTTGATTTCTGGTTGGGACTGGCCAATAGGAGGCATTGGCAATTGACAGACATTGAAGTATTTGTTTCTCTGGTTTGTTTTCTACTGGACTGAGATTTAGCGATGACTGCATTTGGAGAAGGCTTTCCATGAAATAAATGACTTGGGGTCTGTGCTGTGGTGTAGCGGGTAAGGCTGCAATTTTCAGATTCTATTGAAAGATATAATTTAAGAGGAAAGGATAAATTATAATAGAAAGAATGAACTCTTGAATTGTTTGATAAGCTAATCAACAAACAGTAATGAATGATGCAGACACATCGGAGATATTAAATTCTAAGTCCTTTAACGTGAATTACTGATAAAGATAATGTATAACCTCACAATATGACAGTATAGGGAAGACAGGAGAAACTGCTTAATGATTGTTGTCAAGTCAAAGAACATTTAATATTACTCACCACACAAGAAAACTTTAAAAGTCCTGTAATCTTACAGCTTAAACATGAATGAAATTTGATGTGTTTCATACCTGGCTCCAGCTCCTCACTCCAACTTCCTGCGAATGCAGACCCTGGGAGGTAGCAGTTAGGGCTCAGGTAACCAAGTTCCTGCCATGCACGCGGGAGGCTGGGATTGATCCCCCAGCTCCCTGCTTGGGCTGTGCCCAACCCTGATCACTGCTACATCACAGCGCCAGCCCCTCAACATTTTCTTAAAAGAGGAAAAGAACAATGCTCCTATTCCTGTATGTGGCACAATAGTCTGTTGTTGTTATTTCTATATGCTCAATAACTTGAAAGGAGAGAAAAATGTACATACTAAATGATAATACGAAAATGAAAACAAAGAAAAATATATTCTGGAAAGAAGACATAATGCCAAAGGTTAATGATGATGAAGAAAAAAACTCAAGAGTAATTAAGCCTGCTCATAAGATTCAAGCAAATAAAGCAAGGAGATTACTGAAGAGGGGTAGATTAAAACAGGACTTCTGTGAGGGAGGCATCAAGGAGGGTAGTGAGTCTCCCCCTTCAAAACCAACCATGAAAATGGATAATATTGTAAAGAACAACTTGTAGAAAGCAACCAAAGGCAAACTGCAAATTCAGAAATACTCATTCACACTGCTGGTTGTTAGGTGAGAACAGCCAGAGTTTGTGATGTTCCTGCCTGAGGCTTTTTGTCTACTCGCCCTCTCTCCCAGAATTTCTAAGCCTGGTAACTTAGTGCCTTTGTAAAGCCAGGGTAAGACTGGCTGTGAAAAAGTTTCCCTGATACAGATGCCTGGGTTCATATGGAGTGCAGGGGAGCCTGGAGCTTCTTCCAGGTCCTCCACGTGGGTGCGGTGGCCCAAGGACTTGGGCTGTCTTCCACTGCTTTCCCAGCCATAGCAGAGAGCTGGATTAGAAGTGGAGTGGTCAAACCAGCACCCATATGGGAAGCTGGCACTGCAGGCAGTGGCTTTACCAGCTCTGCCACAGCGCCGGCCGTTATTTTCAGTTTACCTTATGCTCCTAAGATTGACACTGTTTTCATTTAGCTTCAGAAGTCCAAATGTCTTAAGAAATCAGCAGTAAGTTTTTATTCATTTCTCTTTGTTTATATAATTAAGTCAATATTGACAAGTTGTTTTTTTAGATGGAGGGATATAATGGAAGCAATTATCTTTTAAAGTTCTAAGTGAGTATTACTCTGGAAGCATTGAAGAAGAATTACCTTTTAGGTTGGAAAGGAATGCTGGGCTGTATGACTAGATTTATCAAATTTGTTGTGCCCAATTTTGATTTCTAACTTTCCAAATTGAGTAACCTTGCTTAACACTCCTTTGGTTCACTCCTCTTTAACACTTAACTTGGTGATGTTAGTTAAACAAATGCTTGTTGACTTACCTATAACAAAATATTTTCCTTTTTTGTTAACAAGACGCATGTATCACATTGGCTTGTATTTATCACCTTGGGTTCTGTGTATCTGGTCTATATAATAGTAACATGACCCAAACATTAGCTTGACTTAGTTGGGTTTGGTATGGCTTTGTCCAGACATGTTTTGTGTCCATACATCAACTGTCTAAAACTCATTTGCAGGTGTCAGCCATGTCCCTTTCAATCAGGTTAGTGTGACTTGGGAAGCAGATTGCTTATTAGCATACTGTCTGATCAATCTAATAAACTTTAATTCAGTTCCATTTAGCTTATTCCTCCCCAGGGCACAGTGTGACTTTCTCTAATTTGTTGAGGTAAAGATGTGATCCCACACACTCAGTGTAACCCAGATAAACTTATCCAACATTTTCCTCACAAGCACAAGTTACAGCACTGCCTGCCACAATACAGCCTTTAGTCTCCTATTTTATCTGATTACCCACTTACTGATTCATCAGTTGTACTTTTCCAGAAAATGCAGCCACTGAGTCAATGTAGAAACTATGGAAATTAAGTATAACCATTGAGATGAATATTCCAAATCATCTGAAAATGCTAATGGGGACAACACATCAGCGTTTGCTGGTCAAAGTTTTCCCTGGTATGATCAACATGAACATAGCATGAATTTCCATGATTACATTTTGGACACACTTTTCAGAATCCTGTTAACTTTTTTTTTTCTTTTTTAACTTTTATTTAATGAATATAAATTTCCAGTGTACAGCTTATGGATTACAATGGCTTCCCCCTCCCATAACTTCCCTCCCACCTGCAACCCTCCCCTCTCCCGCTCCTTCTCCCCTTCCATTTGCATCAAGATTCATTTTCAATTCTCTTTATATACAGAAGATCAATTTAGTATAAAGATTTCAACAGTTTGCACCCACATAGAAACACAAAGTGAAACATACTGTTTGAGTACTAGTTATAGCATTAAATCACAATGTACAGCACATTAAGGACAGAGATCCCACATGAGGAGCAAGTGCACAGTGGCTCCTGTTGTTGACACTCTAGTTTATGGCGCCAGTAACCACCCTAGGCTGTCGTCATGAGTTGCCAAGGCTATGGAAGCCTTTCAAGTTTGCCGACTCTGATCATATTTAGACAAGGTCATAAAAGACAGAGTGAGGATAGTAACCAATGATCCTAAGAGTGGCATTTACCAGGTTTGAACAATTATACAGCATTAAGTGGGGAAGAGGACCATCAGTACACACATGTTGGGAGTAGAGCCATTGGTGGTAGAGTAGAGGTTATGATTACAAAGGAATGAGGCCCAAGTACACTAGACAGGGTCTAGAACAAAGGACAGTCATTATTAGAGGAGCTAAGAAAGGTACTGTCTAAGCTACAATTAAGTTTTCTGATTGAGATGCAAATAGAACCTGATAGAAGGGGCTTGATAATAATCTGGTGGGCTTTAGGCCTTGTAAGTTAAGAGGCCCAGACTTATCTATCTCTTCACATGGGGTATATCCTAAGGGAGGTGTGAACCTCCTAGGGGAAGGCACTCTGTTGACTTTCATTACTTGGCTGGCCTGGGAGGAGAGCTGGCCAGGTAAAGGCAGGGGGCATCTCTAACAAGAAATTTACAGTTCTGCCTGCAATGTTGCTGACCCTACTTGACCATCCCCTCGGCTGCAGTGGTCACATTGGAAGTTGGGCTGAGTGAAGGGCTTCTCAGCTTAGAGCCAATAAGATCTGTGGCTCTGACCTGGGCATCCTTCGACTCCAGGGCAGGTCCATTTCCAGTGATCCAACTCTTGGCAGAGCTGCCAGGGCTCTTCACAAGCTGACTTCTGCTGAAGCCCAGGCTTACCACATTGAAAGCCACTGCAGTGGACTGGCCTGTTGGGTCTCCTTGAGGGCAGATCACTGTACAGATCAGCCATTAATAGGCCTGCCACCCATTGCTTCTGATGCCGAGCTTTCTTTTCTTCCTGGTTTGTGTTAAAGCAGACCAGAGGATGCAAGTCAAGGGAGTGTCCATGTCCCATCTCTAATCTTCTGTGGCCTGAACTACAAGTCTATAGTCACAAGCACGTTCTGTAGTAGTTTTTCTTTTTTTTTTTTAAACTTTTATTTAATGAATATAAATTTCCAGTGTACAGCTTATGGATTACAATGGCTTCCCCCCCCCATAACTTCCCTCCCACCCGCAACCCTCCCCTCTCCCGCTCCCTCTCCCCTTCCATTTGCATCAAGATTCATTTTCAATTCTCTTTATATACAGAAGATCAATTTAGTATAAAGATTTCAACAGTTTGCACCCACATAGAAACACAAAGTGAAACATACTGTTTGAGTACTAGTTATAGCATTAAATCACAATGGACAGCACATTAAGGACAGAGATCCCACATGAGGAGCAAGTGCACAGTGGCTCCTGTTGTTGACCCAACAAATTGACACTCTAGTTTATGGCGCCAGTAACCATCCTAGGCTGTCGTCATGAGTTGCCAAGGCTATGGAAGCCTTTCAAGTTTGCCAACTCTGATCATATTTAGACAAGGTCATAAAAGACAGAGTGAGGATAGTAACCAATGATCCTAAGAGTGGCATTTACCAGGTTTGAACAATTATACAGCATTAAGTGGGGAAGAGGACCATCAGTACACACATGTTGGGAGTAGAGCCATTGGTGGTAGAGTAGAGGTTATGATTACAAAGGAATGAGGCCCAAGTGCACTAGACAGGGCCTAGAACAAAGGACAGTCATTACTAGAGGAGCTAAGAAAGGTGCTGTCTAAGCTACAATTAAGTTTTCTGATTGAGATGCAAATAGAACCTGATAGAAGGGGCTTGATAATAATCTGGTGGGCTTTAGGCCTTGTAAGTTAAGAGGCCCAGACTTATCTATCTCTTCACATGGGGTATATCCTAAGGGAGGTGTGAACCTCCTAGGGGAAGGCACTCTGTTGACTTTCATTACTTGGCTGGCCTGGGAGGAGAGCTGGCCAGGTAAAGGCAGGGGGCATCTCTAACAAGAAATTTACAGTTCTGCCTGCAATGTTGCTGACCCTACTTGACCATCCCCTCGGCTGCAGTGGTCACATTGGAAGTTGGGCTGAGTGAAGGGCTTCTCAGCTTAGAGCCAATAAGATCTGTGGCTCTGACCTGGGCATCCTTCGACTCCAGGGCAGGTCCATTTCCAGTGATCCAACTCTTGGCAGAGCTGCCAGGGCTCTTCACAAGCTGACTTCTGCTGAAGCCCAGGCTTACCACATTGAAAGCCACTGCAGTGGACTGGCCTGTTGGGTCTCCTTGAGGGCAGATCACTGTACAGATCAGCCATTAATAGGCCTGCCACCCATTGCTTCTGACGCCTAGCTTTCTTTTCCTCCTGGTTTGTGTTAAAGCAGACCAGACGATGCAAGTCAAGGGAGTGTCCATGTCCCATCTCTAATCTTCTGTGGCCTGAACTACAAGTCTATAGTCACAGGCACGTTCTGTAGTAGTTTTTCTTTTTTTTTTTTAAACTTTTATTTAATGAATATAAATTTCCAGTGTACAGCTTATGGATTACAATGGCTTCCCCCTCCCATAACTTCCCTCCCACCCGCAACCCTCCCCTCTCCCGCTCCCTCTCCCCTTCCATTTGCATCAAGATTCATTTTCAATTCTCTTTATATACAGAAGATCAATTTAGTATAAAGATTTCAACAGTTTGCACCCACATAGAAACACAAAGTGAAACATACTGTTTGAGTACTAGTTATAGCATTAAATCACAATGTACAGCACATTAAGGACAGAGATCCCACATGAGGAGCAAGTGCACAGTGGCTCCTGTTGTTGACACTCTAGTTTATGGCGCCAGTAACCACCCTAGGCTGTCGTCATGAGTTGCCAAGGCTATGGAAGCCTTTCAAGTTTGCCGACTCTGATCATATTTAGACAAGGTCATAAAAGACAGAGTGAGGATAGTAACCAATGATCCTAAGAGTGGCATTTACCAGGTTTGAACAATTATACAGCATTAAGTGGGGAAGAGGACCATCAGTACACACATGTTGGGAGTAGAGCCATTGGTGGTAGAGTAGAGGTTATGATTACAAAGGAATGAGGCCCAAGTACACTAGACAGGGTCTAGAACAAAGGACAGTCATTATTAGAGGAGCTAAGAAAGGTACTGTCTAAGCTACAATTAAGTTTTCTGATTGAGATGCAAATAGAACCTGATAGAAGGGGCTTGATAATAATCTGGTGGGCTTTAGGCCTTGTAAGTTAAGAGGCCCAGACTTATCTATCTCTTCACATGGGGTATATCCTAAGGGAGGTGTGAACCTCCTAGGGGAAGGCACTCTGTTGACTTTCATTACTTGGCTGGCCTGGGAGGAGAGCTGGCCAGGTAAAGGCAGGGGGCATCTCTAACAAGAAATTTACAGTTCTGCCTGCAATGTTGCTGACCCTACTTGACCATCCCCTCGGCTGCAGTGGTCACATTGGAAGTTGGGCTGAGTGAAGGGCTTCTCAGCTTAGAGCCAATAAGATCTGTGGCTCTGACCTGGGCATCCTTCGACTCCAGGGCAGGTCCATTTCCAGTGATCCAACTCTTGGCAGAGCTGCCAGGGCTCTTCACAAGCTGACTTCTGCTGAAGCCCAGGCTTACCACATTGAAAGCCACTGCAGTGGACTGGCCTGTTGGGTCTCCTTGAGGGCAGATCACTGTACAGATCAGCCATTAATAGGCCTGCCACCCATTGCTTCTGATGCCGAGCTTTCTTTTCTTCCTGGTTTGTGTTAAAGCAGACCAGAGGATGCAAGTCAAGGGAGTGTCCATGTCCCATCTCTAATCTTCTGTGGCCTGAACTACAAGTCTATAGTCACAAGCACGTTCTGTAGTAGTTTTTCTTTTTTTTTTTTAAACTTTTATTTAATGAATATAAATTTCCAGTGTACAGCTTATGGATTACAATGGCTTCCCCCCCCCATAACTTCCCTCCCACCCGCAACCCTCCCCTCTCCCGCTCCCTCTCCCCTTCCATTTGCATCAAGATTCATTTTCAATTCTCTTTATATACAGAAGATCAATTTAGTATAAAGATTTCAACAGTTTGCACCCACATAGAAACACAAAGTGAAACATACTGTTTGAGTACTAGTTATAGCATTAAATCACAATGGACAGCACATTAAGGACAGAGATCCCACATGAGGAGCAAGTGCACAGTGGCTCCTGTTGTTGACCCAACAAATTGACACTCTAGTTTATGGCGCCAGTAACCATCCTAGGCTGTCGTCATGAGTTGCCAAGGCTATGGAAGCCTTTCAAGTTTGCCAACTCTGATCATATTTAGACAAGGTCATAAAAGACAGAGTGAGGATAGTAACCAATGATCCTAAGAGTGGCATTTACCAGGTTTGAACAATTATACAGCATTAAGTGGGGAAGAGGACCATCAGTACACACATGTTGGGAGTAGAGCCATTGGTGGTAGAGTAGAGGTTATGATTACAAAGGAATGAGGCCCAAGTGCACTAGACAGGGCCTAGAACAAAGGACAGTCATTACTAGAGGAGCTAAGAAAGGTGCTGTCTAAGCTACAATTAAGTTTTCTGATTGAGATGCAAATAGAACCTGATAGAAGGGGCTTGATAATAATCTGGTGGGCTTTAGGCCTTGTAAGTTAAGAGGCCCAGACTTATCTATCTCTTCACATGGGGTATATCCTAAGGGAGGTGTGAACCTCCTAGGGGAAGGCACTCTGTTGACTTTCATTACTTGGCTGGCCTGGGAGGAGAGCTGGCCAGGTAAAGGCAGGGGGCATCTCTAACAAGAAATTTACAGTTCTGCCTGCAATGTTGCTGACCCTACTTGACCATCCCCTCGGCTGCAGTGGTCACATTGGAAGTTGGGCTGAGTGAAGGGCTTCTCAGCTTAGAGCCAATAAGATCTGTGGCTCTGACCTGGGCATCCTTCGACTCCAGGGCAGGTCCATTTCCAGTGATCCAACTCTTGGCAGAGCTGCCAGGGCTCTTCACAAGCTGACTTCTGCTGAAGCCCAGGCTTACCACATTGAAAGCCACTGCAGTGGACTGGCCTGTTGGGTCTCCTTGAGGGCAGATCACTGTACAGATCAGCCATTAATAGGCCTGCCACCCATTGCTTCTGACGCCTAGCTTTCTTTTCCTCCTGGTTTGTGTTAAAGCAGACCAGACGATGCAAGTCAAGGGAGTGTCCATGTCCCATCTCTAATCTTCTGTGGCCTGAACTACAAGTCTATAGTCACAGGCACGTTCTGTAGTAGTTTTTCTTTTTTTTTTTTAAACTTTTATTTAATGAATATAAATTTCCAGTGTACAGCTTATGGATTACAATGGCTTCCCCCTCCCATAACTTCCCTCCCACCCGCAACCCTCCCCTCTCCCGCTCCCTCTCCCCTTCCATTTGCATCAAGATTCATTTTCAATTCTCTTTATATACAGAAGATCAATTTAGTATAAAGATTTCAACAGTTTGCACCCACATAGAAACACAAAGTGAAACATACTGTTTGAGTACTAGTTATAGCATTAAATCACAATGTACAGCACATTAAGGACAGAGATCCCACATGAGGAGCAAGTGCACAGTGGCTCCTGTTGTTGACCCAACAAATTGACACTCTAGTTTATGGCGCCAGTAACCATCCTAGGCTGTCGTCATGAGTTGCCAAGGCTATGGAAGCCTTCCAAGTTTGCCGACTCTGATCATATTTAGACAAGGTCATAAAAGACAGAGTGAGGATAGTAACCAATGATCCTAAGAGTGGCATTTACCAGGTTTGAACAATTATACAGCATTAAGTGGGGAAGAGGACCATCAGTACACACATGTTGGGAGTAGAGCCATTGGTGGTAGAGTAGAGGTTATGATTACAAAGGAATGAGGCCCAAGTGCACTAGACAGGGCCTAGAACAAAGGACAGTCATTACTAGAGGAGCTAAGAAAGGTGCTGTCTAAGCTACAATTAAGTTTTCTGATTGAGAGGCAAATAGAACCTGATAGAAGGGGCTTGATAATAATCTGGTGGGCTTTAGGCCTTGTAAATTCAGAGGCCCAGACCTATCTATCTCTTCACATGGGGTATATCCTAAGGGAGGTGTGAACCTCCTAGGGGAAGGCACTCTGTTGACTTTCATTACTTGGCTGGCCTGGGAGGAGAGCTGGCCAGGTAAAGGCAGGGGGCATCTCTAACAAGAAATTTACAGTTCTGCCTGCAATGTTGCTGACCCTACTTGACCATCCCCTCGGCTGCAGTGGTCACATTGGAAGTTGGGCTGAGTGAAGGGCTTCTCAGCTTAGAGCCAATAAGATCTGTGGCTCTGACCTGGGCATCCTTCGACTCCAGGGCAGGTCCATTTCCAGTGATCCAACTCTTGGCAGAGCTGCCAGGGCTCTTCACAAGCTGACTTCTGCTGAAGCCCAGGCTTACCACATTGAAAGCCACTGCAGTGGACTGGCCTGTTGGGTCTCCTTGAGGGCAGATCACTGTACAGATCAGCCATTAATAGGCCTGCCACCCATTGCTTCTGACGCCTAGCTTTCTTTTCCTCCTGGTTTGTGTTAAAGCAGACCAGACGATGCAAGTCAAGGGAGTGCCCATGTCCCATCTCTAATCTTCGGTGGCCTGAACTACAAGTCTATAGTCACAGGCATGTTCTGTAGTAGTTTTTCTAAGGTAGACAATGCCCATGAGGAAAATTATATTCTCACTTTAAAGCTTTCTTTCCCTTTGGTCTGAAAGGGAGGTTTTTTCTACTTACTGTATACTTCGCTGATGGCGAAGTGAATCTAGCTATGAGATTATTATTTGAGTTCTTATTTTGGCTATGCTATTGCAGAAAAATGTTAGCCATCTCTTTTATAAGGTCTAAAGATTAAATTGTGCATCCTACAGATTCCTTCATAATAGAATTAGTTTCCTACCTTGAAGAGAATAGAGAAATGAAAGAACAAGTTGGGCTTAGAATAGAGAAATGAGGGAGCAAGTCCTAGATCGCTTGCTGACAATAGCAATATCACATGAATACTTAGCAAACCGTTTCAACCATTAGATAACAACTTAAGAAAACATTTACCAGAAGGTCCAATGCCTTCTAGAAATTTTAAGAATCATGTATTTGAAAATACCTCTTAAATATCTAACATGGTGTAGTTTGTTTAGCCAGTAAACTTAAGCACAACCATCTAAAATGTTTTTAGTTTCTTTCTACCAACAAGTTTAAAACATATGATACAGAGATTCAGGTCCCACAAATTAAAATGTATCTTTGATTGATTTTAGCAGCTTAAATTTATGGACAATCTTATCTATAAGCCATTTAAAATAAAACTCTTAATAAAATTTCCCCATGTGGACATACAATATGTACACACATATAATATAGCATAATAGACCAATATAGCAATTTTAATAATAGCTTTTAAAATCTTTAACTCTTTTTGTAGATTGCCAATTGATTTGAATTGGTTTTTGTTTTTAGTAACCTCAGTTAACCATACTTTCTCTCAGTTGGTACTGTTAATACATTATTGGCTTCATCTGTTTACAGAGCCATCCCAAAGTACTGAATACAATAAAAGTGGCTGGAAAAAGTCCATAGGAACCTATAGGAGGACAGCTAAACACAGAACCAACAACGCTTTAGTTTTATGAGCAGCAGATCATATATAACTGTGGATGACAAAAGACTTTAAGTCGCCATGTTTAAAATTATAAACTCATCAACCAACAAGAGGCACTTGCTTACTTCACAGTATTTTTGAAAGCACCTGTAGGATTTTACAAGTATTTAACCCTTTAAGCCTCTGGGGCTTTCTCATTAAGATAACTATCATGTCCAGTAACACAAGATCATTAGACTTTTTAATTCTCAAACATTTGTATTAATAGCATTTTCCATTATAGAAACTTAAAGTCTGGTACCACATCACATCTTGACAGTACTTCTAATATACTCCAAATAGACTGATTAGTTGGTGTCTCTATAAGATGAGAGACATAGGTCCTTCGATTTTTTCAGTTGGGCCCAAACTGGAAAAACCAAAGTCCAGGATTTACTGGAAATTTTAGAGACCAGATTGTTTGAAACTTTGATTTTTTGAATGCCTGTCAAGAATGCCAAGAAGGCTCAAAATCCAAAATATCTGGTTGAAATAAGATTCCTTAAAATCATGACATAACATAGACCAAATTTGATCATTGTTACAAGGTGATTATTCAAATTTTTGAAAAAAGCACATATTTAAATAACCCATAGCTCTTAATAAAAATTCAGCTGTTTTTGAACAATTAGAATTTAACAGACATCAAGAGAACATAATAGATTACTTTAACACATTGCTTTCACAGAGCATCAGAGTTTAATTCTATGTCAAAGAGAAATTGAGCTTCCTGTGATCTTTTGCTGTGAGGTTTCCTTCCTTTACCTTCTTTCATATTGGTGACCATGTTTCTGTGTTTCTGTGTGTAAGACATCTTTAAGCATCTTTTGCAGGGCAGGATGAGTGGCAACAAATTCTTTCAGTTTCTGTTTGCTATGAAAAGTCTTAATTTCACCTTCATTCACAAATGAGAGCTTTGCAGGATATAGTATTCTGGGCTGGCAGTTTTTCTCTCTTAGTACCTGGGCTATATCTCGCCATTCCCTTCTAGCTTGTAGGGTTTCTGATGAGAAGTCTGCTGTGAGTCTAATTGGAGATCCTCTAAGAGTGATCTGACATTTCTCTCTTGCACCTTTTAGGATCTTTTCTTTATGTTTCACTGTGGTGAGTTTGATTACAACATGTCGTGGTGAGGATCTCTTTTGGTCATGTTTATTAGGGGTTCTATAAGCTTCCTGTACTAAGATGCCTCTGTCCTTCTCCAAACCTGGGAAATTTTCTGCTAGTATCTCACTGAAAATGCCTTCTAATCCTTTCTCCCTCTCCATGCCTTCAGGAACTCCTAGAACCCGAATGTTGGGTTTTTTAATAGTATCCTGTAGATTCCCGACAATATTTTTTAGATTTCTAATTTCTTCTTCTTGTCTTTGGTTTGCCTGTTTCCTTTCCTGTTCTCTGTCTTCTAAGTCTGATATTCTCTCTTCTGCTTCGCCCATTCTGTTTTTAAGGCTCTCTAATGTGTTTGTCATTTGATCTATTGAACTCTTCATTTCATTATGATTTCTAGTCACTATCAGAGTTTCTTGTTCCACTAGTTGTTTAATTTCATTTTGATTCCTCCTTAATATTTCACTTTCACGAGAGAGATTTTCTATCTTGTCCATGAAGGATTTCTGTAGTTCAAGAATTTGTTTTTGAGAACTTCTTAATGTTCTTATCAATTTTTTGAGATCTGCTTCTTGCATTTCTTCGATCTCATCATCTTCATAATCTTGAATTGGGGTGTCTTTTTCATTTGGGGGCGTCATAGTTTCTTCCTTGTTCTTGTTAGCTTGGTTTTTGCGTTTGTTGTTTGGCATGTTGGAGATATTTGGTTTCTTCACTGTGGTGTTTTTTCTTGTTACACTATGGCTCTATATTAAGTGGACTGTCTGCTTTCGGTGGAGCCTTAGAGGCTTGAGATGAGTGTGGACTGAGAGCTGTGTTTGGTTCCTCAGGGTTGAGGGTGTGTCAAGGATGACACTCCCAGGTTAGGTGTGGTAAATCTCTCTTTCTTTTTTTGATTTAAAAGGGAAGTAATTCCACACAGCTGAACGTAATTGGAGGTAGTTAGCAGGCAAATGATATACCCACAGGAGCCAGAGATCAGAAGCTCTTTCCCAAGGACCACACAGGGAATCTCTGCTGCCCTTGGTGTGGGCTCCAATTCTCCTGCAGTCTCCCACTGGGTTGCCAAGTTAGATGCTAATCTCCTGTTATTTCACCCCTCCCCACAGAGTCAGGTTTTTCTGCTAGGCTCAGGGCCGGTGCAGACCTGAGGTCGCCCTGCTTATGACGTATGTCCAAAATGGCGCCTGGTCTGTCTTGCTCGCCTTTGAAAGGTGAGCGGAGAGAGAGAAACTTGTGTCTGTATCAGTCACTTTTTTTATTTTTTTTCTCTCTCTTCTAGTTAGCCTGGTGAACTTTTCCCCACGGAGTTTCAAGCCTCGTTCCCTCTAGCCTCCTCTTTCCGCTTTCCTGCTGGTGTCTCGGGCTACTGAGTTTCGGCTCACCTCGCGTTCCAGCACTGGTGTGTTGAGTCTGCCGCTGGTGTCCCGAACTTGGGCTCCCACGCTCTCCATGCAGGTCCACTGTGAATCACTAGTTCCGGAAGAGTTTCCTCTGCTGTTTCATCCCCTACTCTTCCTTGACCCTGCAGTATCTCCACTTATATTAAACTTTCTCTCCCCCCGGACTAAGTTTGCTCCCTGCCTATTCCGCCATCTTGCCGCCTCCTCGAACTTTTTTTTTTATTAAAAACTTTTATTTAATGAATATAAATTTCCAAAGTACAGCTTATGAATTACATTGGCTTCCCCCCTCCCATAACTTCCCTCCCACCCGCAACCCTCCCCTTTCCCACTCCCTCTCCCCTTCCATTCACATCAAGATTCATTTTCAATTCTCTTTATATACAGAAGATCAGTTCGGTATATATTAAGTAACGATTTCAACAGTTTGCCCCCACATAGCAACACAAAGTGAAAAAAATACTGTTGGAATACTAGTTATAGCATTAAATAAGAGTGTACAGCACATTAGGACAGAGATCCTACATGATATTTTTAAAAAATTAATTAATTTTCTATGCCATTTCCAATTTAAAATGGCATAGAAAACTTTTTTTCTTAAGATTTATGTATTTTATTTGAAAGACGAGTTATAGAGAGTGAGAGGCAGAGGCAGTGAGAGAGAGAGAGAGAGAGAGAGAGAGAGAGATTTCTTCCATTCACTGGTTCACTTCCCAAATGGTCTTGATGGCTGGAGCTGGGAGCCGGGAGCCAGGAGCTTCTTCCAGATCTCCCATGTGTGTGCAGGGGTCCAAGCACTTGAGCTGTCTTCGTCTGTTTTCCCAGGTACATTAGTAGGGAGCTGGAACTGAGGTGGAGCAACCGGGACCTGAACCATCACCCATATGGAATGCTGGCACTGCAGACCACAGTTTAACATGCTATGCCACAGTGCCATTGCTTCATGTTAGCTTTTAAAACAGAAACATTTATATTCCTTTTTTTGGGGTGAAAGTGATTATACTGTCCCTATCTTCTCACTGCACCAGAGCATTTGGTCTTGTCTTTTTTTTTTCTGTTTTGTAAGTTAGAAGAGACAAAGAAAAATAAAAAGCATATGAATTTTTGCATCAATCAACTCTATTTAAATTTAATTACAAATAGCAGTATTATTCTGGGAACATCTCTAAAGTTTCTGTGGTTCAGTGTCCTTATCTTAGAATGGCAATATTTTTTTTCCTTAACATTTATTTAATGAACATACATTTCCAAAGTACAGCTTATGGATTACAATGGCTTTTCTCCCATAACTTCCCTCCCACCCGCAACCCTCCCCTTTCCTGCTCCCTCTTCCCTTCCATTCACATCAAGATTCATTTTCAATTCTCTTTATATACAGAAGATCAGTTTAGTATATATTGAGTAAAGATTCCAGCAGTTTGCCCCCACATAGCAACACAAAGTGAAAAATACTGTTGAGTACTAGTTATAGCATTAAATCACAATGTACAGCACATTAAGGACAGAGATCCCACATGAGGAGTAAGTGCACAGTGACTCCTGTTGCTGACTTAACAATTTGACACTCTTGTTTATGGCGTCAGGAATCTCCCTAGGCTCTAGTCATGAGTTGCCAAGGCTATGGAAGCCTTTTGAGTTCGCCGACTTCGATCTTATTCTGACAGGGTCATAGTCAAAGTGGAAGTTCTCTCCTCCCTTCAGAGAAAGGTACCTCCTTCTTTGATGACCCGTTCCTTCCACTGGGATCTCATGCACGGAGATCCTTCATTTAGGTCATTTTTTTTTTGACAGAGTGTCCTGGCTTTCCATGTAGAATGGCAATATTAAGACCAATCTCAGAGGGTGAGTCTATCAAACAGAGAAACAAAACCTCAGCCCAAGCAGGTACACAACAGATCCTTTCTAATACCTTTTCTTTCCCACTATTTTTTCTTCACTATTACAAACTTTCACATGTCCACATAAAATAAATATGGGTAATCATGATATTCTTTTCTTTCCTGGCTAAGCCCCTCTCCATCTTGTAGGGAAATACGATGATATTCACTCACTCTTTCATTGATTTGTTCAGTGGCTGTTATGGATTGAGCAGCGTTCTACATATTGGAGATGGTTATAAATGAAACAAAACTCCTTGTCTTCAAAGAACATACATCTAATAATTGTGTGTAATCATAGAGGTTTAGCTCTTTCAAAAAACTTAATATAGCACTGAGCAGAATTACAACATTCTTCTTCCCCTCAAAGAAATATAAGTACAACTTCAGGAATATAGGGATTTTTCCCACCATACCCACCCTCCCATGCACTCTAATTTTTTAAAAGATTTTATTTATTTGAAAGGAGCATTATAGAGAGAGAAGGAGAGACAGAGAAAAGGATTTTTTATCCACTGGTGTTCACTCCAAATGACCGCAACGGCAGAGCTTAGCTGGTCCGAAGCCAGGAGTTTCTTCCAGGTTTCCCACATGTGTGCAGGTGCATTAGCAGGGAGCTGGATCAGAAGTGAGCATCTGAACAGGTCATCAATGAAGGAGGTACCTTTCTCTGAAGGGAGGAGAGAACTTCCACTTTGACTATGGCCTTGTCTAAATATGATCAGAGTCGGTGAACTCAAAAGGCTTCTATAGCCTTGGCATCTCATGACAAGAGCCTAGGGTGATTACTGATGCCATAAACAAGAGTGTCAATTTGTTAAGTCAACAACAGGAGTCACTGTGCACTTACTCCTAATGTAGGATCTCTGTTCTTAATGTGCTGTACATTGTGATTTAATGCTACAACTAGTACTCAACAGTATTTTTCACTTTGTGTTGCTATGTGGGGGCAAACTGTTGAAATCTTTACTCAATATATACTAAACTGATCTTCTGTATATAAAGAGAATTGAAAATGAATCTTGATGTGAATGGAAGTGGAGAGGGAGCAGGAAAGGGGAGGGTTGCGGGTGGGAGGGAAGTTATGGGGGAAAAGCCATTGTAATCCATAAGCTGCACACTGGAAATTTATATTCATTAAATAAAAGTTAAAAAAAGAGAAGTGAGCATCTGAGACTCAAATCAATATCCATATGGGATGCCAGCGTTGCAGGAGACAGCTTTACCCTCTACACCACAGTACCGGCCCCTGGAACTTTCATTCATTGCTGGTGGGATTGCAGACCCATCACTCTAACACTCCTCCTCCTCCTTCTCCCATTCCCAGTCTCATTCTCCACTAAGATCCATTTTTGATTAACTTTATACACAGAAGATCAACTCTATACTAAGTAGAGTTCAACAATTTTCATGGTAAAAAAACCCCAAAAACCAAAAAACAAAGCAAAAATAAACTGTTCCTCAACAGCTGAGACAAGGGTTTTCAAAGTCATTGCATCTTGAAGTTAATACCACTTCTTTCCTTTCCTTTTTTTTTTTTAGAAACTTAATTAACTTTAATGAAGCACCGAAGAATTTTCAGAGCATTTTTTGGGAGGACTTAGACATAGTTACAATACAACTTTTTGAGGACAAAGGTCCTGCATGGGAGGTTAGTGCACAGTGACTCTTGTGGTTAATTTAACAATTAACACACTTATGTATGATGTCAGTGATCACCTGAGGCTCTTGACATGAGCTACCCAGGCTATGGAAGCCTTTTGAATTCACAAACTCCGTCAGGATTTAGACAAGGCCATAAGCAAAGTGGAAGTTCTCTCCACCCTTCAGAGAAAAGTACCTCCTTCTTTGATGACCATTCTTTTTTCCACTGGGATCTCACCCACTGAGGTCCTTCATGTAGGACATTTTTTTTTTTTTTGCTGCAGTGTCTTGGCTTTCCATGCCTGAAATGCTCTTGTGAGTCTTTCAGCCAGACCAGAATGCTTTAGGGGCTGATTCTGAGGTAAGAGTGCTATTTAAAGCAATTCTCATTCTATGGGTCTGCTGTGTGGACTGCTTCTCATGTTGGAGCATTCAGTACTTTTTAGTTCTATCTATTATTATTACCAGACCCTGAATCCTATCCATATGAGCACTTCAACATTAAGATGGTATTTTTACCACCCAGCTTAAGGGGACTTGGGGTCCCATTGCAAGCTTTTAAACTGTACCTTTAAAAATAAGTCCATAGGAATATATGCAGAACTATACAGCTTTACAGTTAAAAACTTCATATACTTCATAATTATAACTTTATGAACATGGTGATTCGTCCCACTGTGCCACCCTCCCAGTCATACTCTCAACTCCTCTTCCTCCTCCCTCTCTTATTTTTACTGAGATACATTTTTCAATTTATTTCATACACATATGTTTAACTCTATGTTAGTTAAAGAATTCAACAAATAGTATTAAAAGAAAACAAAACTGTTCCTCAATAATCAAGACAAGGGCTGTTTAAATCATTGCTTCTCAAAGTGACAATTTCACGTCTACAGATTGCCTTTAGGTACTCTATTATTTATCACAGGTGAAGGAGATCATGTGGTGTTTGCCGCTTTGGGACTGGCTTATGTCACTAAGTACGATGTTTTCTAGATTCATCCATTTTGTTGCAAATGATTGGATTTCAATTTTTTTTTTTTTTACCGCTGTGTGGTATTCCATAGAGTACATATCCCATATTTTTTTTATCCAGCCTTCAGTTGATGGGCATTTGAGTAGATTCCATGTCTTAGTTATTGTGAATTGAGCTGAAATACACATGGGGGTGCAGATAACTCTTTCATATGCTGATTTCATTTCTCATGGGTAAATTCCCAGTAGTGGGATGCTAGGTCGTATGGTAGGTCTATATTCAGATTTCTGTGGTCTCTCCATACAATCTTCCACAGTGGCTGCATCAGTTTACATTCTCACCAACATTGGATTAGGGTACTTTTTCCCTCACATCCTTGCCAGCATTTGCTGTTTGTTGATTTCTATATGAAAGTAATTCTAACTGTGTTGAGGTGAAACCTCATCATGGTTTTGATTTTCATTTCCCTGATGGCTGAATATTTTCTTCATGTGTTTGTTGGCCATTTGAATTTCCTGTCTTGAAAAATGCCTGTTCAAATCCTTTGCCTATTTCTTAGTTGATTGTTTGTTTAGTTGTTGTTGAGTTTCTTGTTTTCTTTATGTATTCTGGTTATTAATACTTTATCAGTTGAATAGTTTGCAAATAATTTCTCCCATTCTGTAGGTTGCCTATTAACATGCTGAGTGTTTCTTTTGCAGTAGAGAAGTTTCTTAATTTAATATAATCCCATTTGTGAATTTTGACTTTGATTGCTTGTGTCTCTGGGGTCTTTTCCAAGAAGTCTTTGCCTATGTCAACATCTGGGAAGGTTTCACCGATGTTCTCTAATAATTTGATGATGTTAGGGAATAGATTTAAGTCTTTAATCTATTTTGAGTGAATTTTTTTGTAAGGTGTAAGATAGAGGTCTTTCTTCCTACTTCTGCATGTGTAAATCCAGTTTTCCTAGTACCATTCATTGAAAAGACTGTCCTTTAGCTCCTTGGTCAAATATAAGTTGGTTGTAGATGCTTGGATTGATTTCTGGCATTTCTATTTCTGTTCCATTGGTTTATCCATCTGTTTTTGTACCAGTACCAGGCTGTATTATTGTAACTGCCCTGTAGTATGTATTGAAATCTGGTATCGTGATGCCTCAAGCTTTGTTTTTGTTGTATTGGTTTTTTTAAGCTATTCAGAGTCCATATGAATTTCAACATCATTGTTTCTATATCTGAGAAGAATGTCCTTAGTATTTTGATTGGTATTGCATTGAATCTGTAAATTGCTTTTGAAAGTGTGGATACTTTGACTGTTTCTTTTGAAGTACAGAAAATTAACATTTGGGATTGCATCAAATTGAGAAGTTTCTGTACTTAAAAAGAAACAGTCAGGAAAGCGAATAGGCAAATGACAGAATGGGAAAAAATATTTGCAAACTATACTACAGATAAAGGGTTGATAACCAGAATCTACAAAGAAATCAAGAAACTCCACAACATCAAAACAAACAACCCACTTAAGAGATGGGCCAAGCGCCTCAATAGATAGTTTTCAAAAGAGGAAATCCAAAGGGCCAATAGACACATGAAAAAATGTTCAAGCTCACCAGCAATCAGGGAAATGCTAATCAAAACTACAATGAGGTTTCAGCTCATCCCGGTGAGAATGGCTCACATTCAGAAATCTATCAACAATAGATGCTGGAGAGGATGTGGGGAAAAAGGGACACTAACCCACTGTTGGTGGGAATGCAAACTGGTTAAGCCACTATGGAAGTCAGTCTGGAGATTCCTCAGAAACCTGCATATAACCCTATCATACAACCCAGCCATCCCACTCCTTGGAATTTACCCAAAGGAAATTAAATTGGCAAACAAGAAAGCCGTCTGCACATTAATGTTTATTGCAGCTCAATTCACAATAGCTAAGACCTGGAACCAACCCAAATGCCCATCAACAGTAGACTGGATAAAGTAATTATGGGACATGTACTCTATAGAATACTATACAGCAGTCAAAAACAATGAAACCCGGTCATTTGCAACAAGATGGAGGAATCTGGAAAACATTATGCTGAGTGAATTAAGCCAGTTCCACAGGGACAAATATCATTTGTTCTCCCTGATCGGCAACAACTAACTGAGCACCAAAGGGGAAACCTGTTGAAGTGAAATGGACACTATGAGAAACAGTTACTGTTGATGTACAATGTAATACTTTATCCCTTTTAGAATTTTTTTTTGTTCTAGTCCTATTGGCTGAACTCTGTAATTAACACACAATTATTCTTAGGTGTTTAAATTTAACTGAAAAGTGATCCCTGTTAAATTTAAGAGTGAGAATAAGAGAGGGAAGAGATGTACAATTTGGGACATGCTCAATCGGACTTGCCCCAAATGGTGGAGTTAGAAACGTGCCAGGGGATTCCAACACAATCCCATCAAGGTGGCATGTACCAATGCCATCTCACTAGTCCAAGTGATCAATTTCAGTTCACAATTGATCACACTGATAGGTCTAAGAGTCCAAGGGATCACACAAACAAGACTAGTGTCTGCTAATACTAACTGATAGAATCAAAAAGGGAAAAAACGATCCAACGTGGGAAGCGGGATACACAGCAGACTCATAGAATGGCAGATGTCCTAAATAGCACTCTGGCCTCAGAATCAGCCCTTAAGGCATTCGGATCTGGCTGAAGAGCCCATGAGAGTATTTTAGGCATGGAAAGCCAAGACACTCTGGGAAAAAAAAAAAGAAGAAGACCTAAATGAAAGATCTCTGTGAGTGAGATCCCAGTGGTAAGAATGGAGCCATCAAAGAAGGAGGCGCCTTTCTCTGAAGGGAGGAGAGAACTTTCACTTTGACTATGACCCAGTCAGAATAAGATCAAAGTTGGTGGACTCAAAAGGCTTGCATAGCCTTGGCAACTCATGACTAGAGCCTAGGGAGATTCCTGACACCATAAACAAGAGTGTCAAATTGTTAAGTCAGCAACAGGAGTCACTGTGCACTTACTCCTCATGTGGGATCTCTGTCCTTAATGTGTCGTCTAATGTGCATTGATGCTATAACTAGTACTGAAACAATATTTTTACACTTTGTGTTTCTGTGTGGGTACAAACTGATGAAATATTTACTTAGTATATACTGAATCGATCTTCTGTATATAAAGATAATTGAAAATGAAAAAAAAAACCTGGTGTTTAATTGGAAATTGCATGCAAAAGTAATCAATTTTTAAAAAATATCATGTAGGATCTCTGTCTTTAATGTGCTGTACACTGTTATTTAATCCTATAACTAGTACTCCAACAGTATTTTTTCACTTTGTGTTGCTATGTGGGGGCAAATTGTTGAAATCTTTACTTAATATATACTAAAGTGATCTTCTGTATATAAAGAGAATTGAAAATGAATCTTGATGTGAATGGAAGGGGAGAGGGAGCGGGAAAAGAGAGGGTTGCGGGTGGGAGGGAAGTTATGGGGGGGGGGGAGCCATTGTAATCCATAAGCTGTGCTTTGGAAATTTATATTCATTAAATAAAAGTTAAAAAAAAAGAAATTATGGGACATGTACTCTATAGAATACCATACAGCAGTCAAAAACAATGAAATCTGGTCTTTTGCAACAAGATGGAGGAATCTGGAAAACATTATGCTGAGTGAATTAAGCCAGTCCCACAGGGACAAATATCATACGTTCTCCCTGATCTGGGACAACTAACTGAACACCAAAGGGGAAACCTGTTGAAGTGAAATGGACACTATGAGAAACAGTGACTTGATCAGCTCTTGTCCTTACTGTTGATGTACAATGTAATACTTTAATTTTTAATTTCCTCTTCTTGATTTTTGTCTAACTGTTTAATTTCCTGTGATTCGTTTTCTAAGTCAGATATTCTTTCTTTTACCTTACTGGTCCTGTTGTTAAGGCTTTCCACTACATTTTTTTATTTGTTATATTGAATTCTTCATTTCCAAAATTTTATTTTGCTTTCTCTTTAAGTTCTCAGTTTCATGAGAGAAGTTTTCTTTCATGTCATGTTTGGATTTCATTAGTTCGTGTATTTGCTTCTGATTACTTCTTTGTAATCTTATGATCAATTTTTTTTTCATTTATAAAACTTTTATTTAATGAATATAAATTTCCAAAGTACAGCTTATGGGTTACAATGGCTTCCCCCCTCCCATAACTTCCTTCCCACCTGCAACCCTCCCCTTATGATCAATTTTTTGAATTCCATTTCTTTCATTTCTTCAAACTCTTAATCTTCCCAATCTAGTATTGAAATGTTGTGTTTTTGGGTGCATGATGTTGTGTTCCTTATTCTTGTTTTGTGAATTGGTGCATTTATTATTCAGCATTTCTGGATATACTCATTGGTTTCTTCTTTGTTTTTGTTTTTTTGCTGTGGCGGTTTTTATCTTTGGACTAATCCTCTGTGGATTAATGGAGTATCTGCTTTCAGGGAATACTAGAGGCATTTGGTGGGTGTGGCCAGGGAGCTGTGTTCAGTGCTCCAGAGTGAATGGAGTGTTAAGGTGATAACCAGGTTGGGCATGATGAATCTCTCTCTCTTTTTAAATAGAGGAATTTTTTTTTCCTGAGACTCAGCTCATTTCCTCTCCTCAAAGGAGAACAGAGCCTGGGTGCTAGCCCCAGTGGGCATAGTATTCATCTGCAGTTCCACAAGGACCCTACAAAGGATCTTTGTGCAGTGCTTGGTGTAAGTAGATTTCTCAGCATTGTCCCTCACCAGGGTACCAGGGAGCCCTGAGTGTGTGGAGCCTCCCACAGTGACTGCCCCAAGTCCCAACCACACCCTGAGCCTTCCCACAGAGCCTCAGTGTTTTCAAAGCACTGCAGTCTCAGTGTTTTCACAGTCCTGGCACACAAGCCTCCCAGAGTCATGGGCACCCAGCCCCCTGTCCATTCTCCCCATCAGGCTCAGGAGTCTGCTTGGCTGGTTACTGGGTATGAACATGAGCTGGGGAAGCTGTTACACATGTCCAAAATAGTGTCTGTGCTGTATTGGTTCTTATCAGACACAACTGTAGGGTGATCAGGGATAGAGAATGGTGCCCCCCCCCATCCTCCTCTAGTTTGGCAGGTACACTATCCTCCACAGGGCTTCAAGCCAGATTTCCTCCCTGCTTTTCCTGTAGATTTATCACCAATGGCTTGAGCTGCTGCAGTCTGGTCTCACCTCTCTCCAAAGCTGGTGTGGAGGCTCATGGCTGCTGGGGTCCGGATTTGTGCGTACCCACACCCTCCACATAGGTCCACTCTGTCCCTCTGATTTGCATGGAGTTTCCTCTGCTGGTTTTTCTCTAACTCTTCCTTGAGACTGCACTCGCTCCACTTTTTAAAAACTGTCTTCTCCTAGACTAGAGTGGTAAGCTCCCTCCCTACTCTGCCATCTTAATCCAATCTCCAACATTCTTGAAAGTGTTCCATTGATATGGTTATTGAATTATCTGCTTGATTTTTAAAATTATCCACCTCAATTTATTACATATTTGTTGATCACACACACAAATGATTGTCTACTTGTAATGCTTAAATTTTACCTTAAACACAGTGCATGTTATTATAAACTGTGTTCTATCATTTCTACCAAGAACAAAAAATGAAAGTCCTCATGTGAAGACTCGCACCAGATATTTTAAACAGAGGATTTTTAAAAAGCAAAATAAAGGAATATACTAACACACCAAAAATCTTACTTGACTATTTCTTCTTTAAGAAAACCATTAAAGAAAGGTCTTATTTTTCTTTCTCTATAATGAATTAAAACTGAGAAGATAAAAACTATTGGCTAAGTTATATATCAGATAATAGTGGTTCTATTTGTTCCCAAATTCCCTATTTTTGATATTAAGAAGATATGTGGCAACATTAACAAAGTATTATAATAAGTTGTATTAACAATGGTAAGAAAGACAAGGCCTGTCTTCAATAGCCATAGTTTTTACTAACTGTTCCCTGTTTTACTCCTCACTATTTTTTAATAGCTTATCTTGGATTATCATGAGACACAGATTCTCTATAGCATAGTGGTGGGAATAAATTATTTTAAGGATTGCTTCCATTTTTGTAATTATGTTTATTTCTATCAATTAGTAGCTTAGAGTTTTACTCTGTTCATAAGTGGAATAAAATGATTTTGCAATTAAAGGACAAAGTTGAATTCAAATGAGTGAATCTTTTTTTTAAAATTATTTATTTATTTAAAGGCAGAGTTAGTTACAGAGAGGTAGGCAGAGAGAGAGAGAGGTCTTCCATCTGCCAGTTCACTCCCCAATTGGCTGCAAGGTCCAGAGCTGCACTGATCCGAAGCCAGGAGCCAGGAGTTTCCTTCAGGTCTCCCACGTGGGTGCAGGGGCCTAAGGACTTGGACCATCCTCCACTGCCTTCCTAGGCCATATCAGAGAGCTGGATGGGAAGTGGAACAGCTGGGACTCAAACTGACCAGGGCGTTAACCCACTGTGCCACTGCGCTGGCCCCATGAGTGAATCTTAAAGAAAGAATTTTAGGTGTGATGCCACATGAAAACAAAGGAGATATTTTATGAATGGGGCCAGAATGACTTTGTCCTGGTCTGGTCTGGTCTTGTGGGATAGGCAACCAACTACTTTGTGGGCTATGATCCCGATGGGCATTGGCTAAGGTTTTAGAAACAGCAATGGTTTGGATAAACTCAGTTCTGGTACACAGAGAAGATAAAAGATTTGTTGTCTATCTTACACACTACTTCATTATAACAATTTGAAACCTTCCCTCAGGTGACAAAACAAAAACAAAAACAAAGATTTGCAGAGTATGTCTACTGCAACTTTTTGCTAGATTGAATGAGGTTTAACATTAATAATTTAAGCTATCTTCCTAAAATACTTTCTTAAAAGAAGTATTGTTCTTATATTGATCTAATTCTCTTGAAAGCATGCCAAAAGAAAAGTCACCAGTGTCACATATCTATTTCATTATAATGACATGAACATTTAAATGAAAATTATGACAATTTCAGTAGCAAAAATTTATTTTAGAAGAGCCCATCTAAAATAACCACAGAAAATTTTGGATAAAAAACTCTTTTTCTTATTATTTGGTTAGCATAGAAGAGAAATCAACTTCCAGAAAGAGCCAGCATTTTTGGTTTTCCTTCTTTCCTAGTTATAAGAAAAGTCACTTGGAAGCAGACTACATTTATGCATTAATTAGCCTGATTCCCTCATGTGAGTATTTAACAAACATACAGGAAACAAATATTCAGACATTGATTGAACCAAACAAACATTCAAGCATTGATTGGATTAAACTGAACCCATAATGCAGATTCCACAGGCTGTTTATTTTGTCCTCACATGAAGTGGATGTGTGGATGTGGGTTTGACTTTTTTTACACTCTTGGGGTTTTGAGCATCATTTGCTGTAATTGATTTATCTACAAACAGAATCATGTGGATAAGGAACATATTTTAAAAGTTTTAGTCAGAGAAATGGGCTGCAGTCTGGAACACTAGATTGATCTTCTCCATGTGAACTATACATCTTTCATTTAAGCCATGATTCATTTTTAGAAAATTATAAGACAGAGGAGTTATAATGAAAAGCTCAAGACGTATACCACATCCAAGCAGATTTCTGTTTGTGTTAATGAAAACGCTTGAATACCAGCAGCATTACATGTCAACCAACAATTAATTATTCTCATGGTTGTCTCATGAACAGGAAGATTGTTTGTCCCAACTTGACAATAAGCTGCACCGAGGGCCAGGCAGCTTTAAAACGCTAACATTTCTACATTTTTTTACTACTACTCTTCCTTCCTCCATCACTGTCTCCCTCTTTTTTATTATTCAAATATTGCTTATGTTGTAGTGAAGGTTTTATACTAGACACTGGTTACATCGTTCTTTATCATTTCAGTACTAGTGTTGTATAACTTTCTGGAAGGGAGAAGAGAGGAAGGACAAGAGGAGGGGGTGAGAGCAATAGGAGAGGTGGAGAGAAAGGATAAAGATGAAAGCAAAGGGCACATTGTTAATATTAATTCACATTATATTGAACTTTATTTCCCCTTGAGTTGGTTGTTTTATTCACTTACCAAATATTTATTGAGCAAATACTGTGTTCTAGGCACAATCCTAGGCCCTGGGGATACAAAGTCAAGAAAGACTTGCTTATTCCTGTCCTCAAGGAAGGTACAGCCTAGCAGGAAAGAGAAAAGTAAATAAAACACAACAGTAAGGGTCTGGGGGTGCAAGCTGTTGTAGAGACATGCGCAGAGAACCATGCAAGCCCACAGAGAAGTTATAAAGCTAAGTAAGTTGAAAACACTGTGTTAAATTTACTACAAGAAAGCCAAAAGTAAAACTAAACAAACCAAGGAGAACCTTGCTACTTATTAAGTTGGCCTTAATAAAAAAGGGAGAATTTAATGAGGAAATGAAATCACTTAGTTGTACTTTTTCATTCTTATCAGTCTGTAAATCTCATTATTAATTGAAAACACAGAAGAATAAATTTATCATTAGTTAGGTTACATTTTAATGCTCATAGCCTGTCAGCTAACTATAAATACATTTTGCATGATGATACTATGTGGTAAGTTTAAATGATAGGCTTATGAATATTGTTCACTTTTTCACAAGTCCCAAATTGTTTTGCTCTATTAGCACATTATTAATATTTCACTAATTATTTTAATCAAATTGAACAAATTGACGGATGTTTGAAGTCCATTTGCTAGAGTTACTATTATTTTTAGTGAAGTGGTTCATATTTGTTATGGCACTATTGGTAGGCTTTTTTTTTTAACTTTTATTTAATGAATATAAATTTCCAAAGTACAGCTTATGGATTACAATGGCTCCCCCCCCCCCCCGCCCACACACAACTTCCCTCCCACCTGCAACCCTCTCCTTTCCCGCTCCCTCTCCCCTTCCATTCACATCAAGATTCATTTTCAATTCTCTTTATATACAGAAGATCAGTTTAATATATATTAAGTAAAGATTTCAACAGTTTGCACCCACATAGCAACATAAAGTGAAAAATACTATTTGAGTACTAGTTATAGCATTAAATCACAATGTACAGCACATTAAGGACAGAGATCCTACATGATATTTTAAAAAAATTGATTAATTTTCTATGCAATGTCCACTTTAAAACCAAGTTTTTTTTTTTCATTTTCAATTATCTTTATCTTTATAAATAAGATTTGCCAACAACACCATTTTGTGATAGTAACTTTGATACAAAGATGAAGTTGGAATGTCTTCAGAGGAAAGTACAAATAATGCATGTTGTGTAATTTCTTTGACTGGTTAAAGCACTAAGTGAATAGTTGTATCCCACTGTGAGAGCTGTGCACAAAATGTGAGCATATAAAATGGTTGCCAGGAGCAGGTGTTTTGCTCTGTGGTGAAGACATTCCCATTCATATTTGAGTACCTGGGTTCAAGCCCTTGTTCCATTTCCAATCCTGCTTCCAGCTAGTGCACACTCTGGGAGGCAGCAGATGATGATTCAAGTACTTGGCTCCCTCTTACCCTCGTGGGAGACATAGATAGCATTCTAGGATCCTGGTTTCAGCCTGGCCTTTTCCTGGCTCTCATGGGCATTTCGAGTGTGAAGCAATAGATGAAGATCTCTATCCCTCTGTCTCTCTCTCCCTATATCAATCTCTCTCTATATCTTTGTCATTCTGCCTTTCAAATAAATAAGTAAAATAACAACTGAAACATGGCTGCCAAACTAAAAAAAAATCATTCAGTTTCAATCATACTTTATATAGATGATTGAAGCAATTCTGGCATGAACATAATGGCCATCATTCTGGAGTTATTTTATAACGAATGAAGCAAATGTTACAGAAACAGAATTTCATTCATTCTAATGTAGATAGGGTACAGGTAATTTGATCAAAATGCCAATCTTAAAACTAATTACCTGGGGCTGGCATTATGGCATTACAGGTTAAACCTCTGTCTGAGACGCTGGCATCCCATATGGGCACCTGTTCTAGACCTGGTTGCTTCACTTCCCATCCAGCTCTCTGCAAATGTGCTTGGCACAGCAACAGAAGATGGCCCTTGTCCTCGCATCCCTATATCCACGTGAGAGGCCCGGAAGAAGCTCCAGAATCTTGGCTTTGGCCTGGCCCAGCCCTGGTTGTTGTGGTCATTTGGGAAGTGAACCAATGAATGGAAGATTTTTCCCTCTCTTTCTCTCTTTCCTTCTCTCTCTGTAACGCTTTCCAAAAAGACCTAATTACCTTAAATTAGATATTAGAACTGTTCAAAGATGGCGCATAGTAAGAGTAAAGTAGTGCATATTCTTTTTATAACTGTGACTTTTGTAAGTTTGTGTCAATCTAATACAGCATTTGACTTAGAGTAGAATTCATCCTGCTGGGGAGAAGGAAGTCTTACTCAAGACATTAACTCACTAGCAGAATTATACCCAAGATTGTTGAATAGATAATGTAATGAAAATCCTGGAATTACTTCTAGCTTTTGTCTTTTTAGCCTCATCATTACAGGAGAAGAGTGGTACTAACTCTTTCTTGCAAATTTAATAATAATTAGGTAATTGAATCTCCAACTCATGTTTTCCTATTTTGGTATCCAATATTTAAAGCTTTTCTAAAGCCCAAGGATGAGGAGTTTCTTAGGAATGATGAGGAGTTTCTTAGGAGTTTCTTAGAAATGAAGCCCTTCACAATAAACCTGCTTTCATTAGCTAGTGAGAAGTGTCAGAAAGCTGACTTTACCCCTTCATGCTGTTTGTTAATATGGAACATCTCTCTTTTTTATTTATTAGCTTATTCCAATTGAGACTAATGATCAGGGAAGCTTTTTAATGGGAAATTTTATTACATGTGGCACTTATTATTTCCAGCACTTTTAAAATTCTTTGTCATCTATTTCTTGTCATCTAATTATTCCTGTAACTTGTGGCCAAGTCCATTTTCTTCAACTTTCACAAGTGAGTTTCTCTTAAATCTCTTTGTACTATCTTAATTTCTAGACTCATGAGATAGAAACATTTGATGCTTATTCACTCAGAGGGATAAGCTAACAAAAGCTCTAGCCAAAAAATTTTCAATTTGGAAAAATAATGTATTGAGCCTTGGTCGTTGAAGTCATCTGGAGAGCAAACCAGTGCATGAACAATCTCTCTCTCTCTCTCTCTCTCTCTCTCTCTCTCTCTCTCGATGTTAAAATAAATAAATCTTTTAGAGATGGCAGAATAGGGGATGACATACTGCTCTAGGCTAGGGATAAATAGTTAAAAAAAGAGTATGAAGTATATTCTCAGGGGAAAATTAGAGAAACTGCAGAGGACATTATACTGAAGGAAGAGGAATGCCATGGAACTGTGTGGAAGGTGAGGCTGTGCAGCACAGACATGTACACAGCACATGACTACAGCAGGTGAGAGCAAGAGCAAATGCCAGCTGCAGCAACCCATGACACTTGTGATATAGACAGAGGGTGAGCATGGCATGAGTCTGGTCTGGAGCCCTAAGAGGGAGAGGCTATTCGTGGACCCAGTAAAAAAAATAACGATGAGTTTCTCTAATCCCATCCCCCCTACAATGGCACCTGCAACTGGCTGAGAGAGGACAGGTGCCATTTTGGGCATAAATGGCAGCTGCTGAAGCCCTTGGATGTGTGCACAGAAACTGGCTGAGACAAGAGGACATCTCAGCAGTACTGGTGGCAGCAGCTCCAGTGCTACTGGTGGGGAGAAGACAACATTTACCCAGTGGCTCTTGTGTACATGTGTGATCTAGATTCTAGCAAAAGGAAAATCCGTTTTCACTGACTTTGAGTGTGGCTGGGAGAATTGACAGGGGGCTGGGCATCCATGTAAGACTGTGAGGCGCTGCCAACCTCCCAATATACCACAAGCTCTGGGGCTCAAGGCGCCTAGGCAGAGCACCCATGGGCAGCTGGCTCTGGGAACATCTGCTTCTCTGTGGATTGGATAGACTGGCGGAGCAGAGTGGACCCTCTGCACCCTGTACTGTGGAACCTTATGTGCCAAGACTGTGGGGGACTCTGTGCTGGCACAAGCTGGCACAGGGTGTAGCTGGGTCTCTGGAAAATCACTGTGTGTGGTTCCTCAAGCTTGTATCTCCCTAGTTGCCTGAGGATTTAGCAGGATCCATGCTCAGAGTGAGGATTGCACCTATCATTTAGGGATTGAAGTGGTGGTGCTGATGAGGGTTGCACCCACTGTGGCTAACACCCAGGCATTGAGCAACTTAGGGAGAGGAGGTAAGGGTGTGTTCACACCAACTGAGTTGACCATATTCCTCCTCCTGTTAACAAGAGGAGATCTGCCTAGTCCAACTTGAGTGTCACCCTGGATACTTGCCCTGTCCTGGTGCACTGATTAAAGCTCACTGGCCATACCCAGCACATACCTCTGGGTATTCAGTGAATGTGCAGACCTTCCACTAAGCCACAGAGGCATAGGTCAAAGATAAAAGACACTAGAGGAGATCAACAAGTATTTCCACAAATTCCTAAAAATGAATGCAGAAATTCAAGAAACAATAATAAGGAAGACAACATGACCCCTTCCTCCACAAAAGAACACACCAACACTTCAATATTAGAATGTGAGAATGAAGTGATTGATGAAATGTGTGAAACACAATTCGAAAGATCAATCAGGGGCTGGCACTGTGGCATGGCAAGTAAAGCCATCGCCTGCAGGGCTGGCATCCCACATGGGCATTGGTTCAAGTCCCGGCTAGTCCACTTCTGATCCAGCTTTCTGGTATGGCCTGGGAAAGCAGAAGAAGATAAATTAGAAAAAGTAATGTATTTAGCATCTATGTCTATAAAAGATTATCATATCCACAGAGGAGTTGATATATAAGTGCTCTAAAAATACCTAAATGTAAGTGGTGATTATTGTAATTTTATTGTTTTGTTTTTATGTGTATTCAAAGAGATCCAGAAGCATTGAATGTTTAGATTAATGCCCTACATATTGCAAATATCATAGAGAAGAAAGGCTCATGGTACATGCTCAGAGTTTGTAAGAAGCCAATTTTATTTAGAGTTTACTTCACTCACATTTATATGGAATCACATTTGAGTTTGATCATCGTTTCAGTCCATGCAGTGTTCCTATCTTAAAAGCCATTATCTTCCTGGCAATTGTCCACCTGGTTCTTCACTAAATCTGTGAGGTAATTTTTACCTGACCTGGTTATTGTACATCCTCATCTCTGGTAAGAATGTTTTTCCACATTGTCCAATTTGTCAACTCTTGCTGGTCATTACAGGACTGTTTGCTGGCAGTGGCTGTGGCTGCTACAACTTCCTGGCTGTGTTTTCCTCAATGTGTTTGGATTTCAGTTTGGACATCTTTATGACCAGACTGTCTTCTCAACAGATGGAATTCTTTGAGGACAAGAACTCTATCATTACTCATCTATTTTTTTTCCCCTCAATACCTAGGAGAGTTTCTAGCATGGTACAAGCAACACACTTTTTTTTTGCATCAAAAGCAAGGTAATTGGCTATCCATATAAAAACAGATGACTTTAATGCCTGGAAGTGTTAAATAAAAGAGGACCACTAGGTGCGATATGGTTAAAAAACTTAAAAGAGTACAGATTACAAGGAATCTGACAGATACAAGACTGAATTGCTCTCTGTTTAATATTTAATAAATAAGCACTATTTTACCTTTTATTTTCACTGAAGTTTAGAACCTATGTTACTTTTCTTTTCATATCAACTCATTTCTTCTTTTTAATGAATAGAAAGACATATCCTGCAGGAATACTCTGAAAACTCCTTCAAGCTTCCAAACTTGAAGTCTATTGCCAAGTTATGCACATCTTAAGATTTTTCTCTTACAAAGCCAAGAAATGTGAAACTTATTAGCAGTTCTCATGTACAGTTTTATGAGGAAAAGGAAAATGCAGAAATTAGTGTTCCTATGGCAATGAAGCTTCAGTTCTGACTCCTTTCCCAGCTTTTCAACCCGTGAGCAGTAGCTCTGGATTCTGCACACAGCCCGACAGCTGGCAGAGCCTCCTAGGACTGAACAGTTGCCGCGGCAAAAACCTTTGTTGAATCGGCTCTCTTCTTTTTCTCCTCTTTTATTTCTAGCATGTGTTATTTTTAAGAAAAGCCCATGCTTAAGTATTGATAATCCAGTGGATATTTCATAGAGCGTCTTTGCTTTTTCACATGTATATCTGTTTTGTATATCTTTGTGCTTGTTTTATGAAGCAGCCTGAATTTTGCAAGCTCATATTGTATCATACATCAAAAGTCAGAAAATCAGTGTGTCATTTCTGGAACAGGAGTGCAAACTCTGATTAATGGCATTGTACTGAGGCCACATTTCAGGTACCTTGGGCACCTGATGCTGCAGCAGCAGTGTCCGTGAGTGACAGTGTCAAACATCAGAATTCAGTTCTGGATCATTAGAGGCTGATTTTAGGTCTCAGTAAATATTTGTTTGCTTGCTTTAAAAAATATTTATTTATTCATTTGAAGGGCAAGGTGAAAGAGACAGAATGTGAGAGAGAGAGAGGAAGAGAAAGAGAGAGGGAGAGAGAGGATGTTTTAATGGTTAATCTAGTAAGTTTTATTTTATGTTTATATATTTTTAAATGTCACTCCAGTATATTACATTTTAGGTAGTTTAGCATTGATCATTGCATATGAAGCTAATTTTAGGAAATTTACAAACTAAAACAGTATTTTCTGAGAAAAATCACTGAATTAATTATGGTCCCTTACCTCTGTTATTGTATATATAAATAAGAATGTTAGTTGAGAGGCAGGCACATACAAACTCAGACACAGGGAAAGAAAGAAAGATAGAGAGAGGGAGAGAAAGGCACAGAGAAACTGACAGACTGTTAAAAAGGAGCACTCCCATTCTCTCATTCACTCCACAATGACTACAATGCCCTGGAGCCAGGGCTCAGAAACTCAGTCTACTCTCTCACTGTCTGTAATTCTACCTGTCAAATAAATAAATCAAATCTTACAAAAAAAAGGGGGGGCCGGTGCCATGGTGCACTGGGTTAATCCTCCGCCTGCAGTGCCAGCATCCCATCTGGGCACTGGTTCTAGTCCCAGTTGCTCCTCTTCCAGTCCAGCTCTCTGCTGTGGTCTGGGAAAGCAGTAGAAGATGGCCCAAGTGCTTGGGCCCCTGCACCTGCATGGGAGACCAGGAAGAAGAACCTAGCTCCTGGTTTCGGATCAGCGCAGCTCCTGCTGTTGTGGCCATTTGGGGAATGAGCCAACAGAAGGAAGACCTTTCTGTCTGTCTCTCTCTCACTGTCTGTAACTCTACCTGTCAAGTAAATAAATAGAATCTCTAAAAAAGAAAAAAAGAAAGTCTAGATTTCCCACATGGATGAGAGAATCATATTTAGTTAAGCCAACCCTGCTGCTTCCCCGGATCTTCATCAGCAGAATGCCTGGCTCAGGAGCAAGATTAGGATCCAAAGCTAGGTATTCTGATGTGACTATTAGGATATATGTGAATCTAGGAACCTTAACTGGCATCTTGACAACCAGACAAAATGCCTGCCCCAGAAAAAATGTACTTCAGTTAGTTTGTTGTATGTCTCTTTTACAATCACATTATAGCAAACTAAACTTGTTTAAAGAATTAATGTTCTACTTTTACAATAAGTGGCTTTTATTTAACAAGCAAATTTTCAAATAGTAACTTGTACCACTAAAAAAGTGATTTGGGTCCTTGAATCAAGAAAAATACTTAATCATATATTTTCTTGCCTAAGTGTATAATTTAATTATAATTAAAATTTTGGGGTGATCATTTGAACTACTGTTTATAACTCTTTTGGGATGACCACATCTAACATTGGAGTGTCTTGGTTCAAGTCTAAGCTTTCCTTTTGATTCCAACTTTCTGTTGATGTATACCACAGGAGACAGCAAATGATCATTCAAATAATTTAATACTTTCTAACCATGTGGAGATCTGGCTATACTTTTGAAACTTTCCCACTCCTGAGCATACTTTTTTATTTTTAAATTTATTTATTTGAAAGACAGAGTTACAGAGAGAGGTAGAGACAGAAAGAGAGGTCTTCTATCCACTGGTTCACTTCCCAGATGGCTGCAATGGCCGGAGCTGTGCCCATCTGAAGCCAGGAGCCAGAAGCTTCTTTCGGGTCTCCCACGTGGTTGCAGGGGCCTAAGCACTTGGCCACCAGTTCAAGACCCGGCTGCTCCTCTTATGATCCAGCTCTCTGCTATGGCCTAGGAAAGCAGTAGAAGATGGCCCAAGTCCTTGGGCCCCTGCACCCGCGTGGGAGACCCGGAAGAAGCTCTTGGATCCTAGCTTCGGAACGGCACAGCTCCGGCTGTTGCGGCCATCCAGGGAGTGAACCAATGGATGGAAGACCTCTCTCTCTCTCTGCCTCTCCTTTCTCTGTGTAACTCTGACTTTCACATAAATAAAAAAAAGTGTTTGCTTTTTATCTGATATTAATATCTAACTGTCCATTCTGTATTTTAATTTGTTAAATCTGGCAACTCTAACTGGGTGTCAGGTTTGTTGATTCTATTTATCCATCCAATAACAAAGAGGGGAAGACTATCTCCCTTCTTCCAAATGAAAGGTCCTGCCTAGGCTTCAACAGGAAGACATGAGAATCCACTAGTCATGAACTTACTTTAACAGCATGGCAACACTGCCTATTAGGAAATGAAGGTATGATGTAAATCTTGCGCTCCTACCAATCTGATTGGCAGCTTTTTGGGGAGGGTAGTGAAGGAGAAAGGTAATTCAAAGGAAAGGACTCAGAAGAGGTGTTTCCTAACCACTTGAGATGTCCTTCCTTGAGCCTCTTTCGTCTTATTTTCTCTCTTTTTAATTTTTTACTTTTTAAATATAGGAATATTAGTTGAAAATCTCCTTTCCCCTATCATCTGGCAAAGATTCTTGTAAGGGGAAATGCTAAGTCTTTGAAATGGAAGGGAGGATAAAAAAATTGCTTCAGGGATGTGTGGAGATAGAATAGTCTTCCAACAAATACAACTTGGCATTTTGATCATGTTACATGGTATTAGCTCAGGTAACTAGAGATCCTTTGCAGGTTCCTACCCACAGAAAATGCTGCCTAGTTATCCAACTCCTCAGGACTTTTCCTTACCCTGGCCATGCACTTGGTATGGTAGTAAATAGCTCTGCTGGCTGTCCTGTCATGTTCTTAGAATAATTTGTATAGAGCAATGCCTGCCTATGGAGGCAAGAGCTGGTCAACTAATAGAAACAATTGATTTCTTAGGCATCACTGATACAAGTAAAGCATTCAGAAAAGAGAGGGTAATAAGTTTGCTCTATTTGTGCTGCAGAGTACCCAGAATATTATGGCTAGTTTAGGAGCCATACTTTATAGGTGATATTAAACATATTGAAGAGATACAATAAGTTCAATATGTTGCTAAAATGAGAAACAGGGGCCTGCGCTGTGGCATAGTGGGTAAAGCTGCCGCCTGCAGTGCTAGCATCCCCTATGGGTGCCAGCTCGAGTCTTGGCTGCTCTACTTC